>NW_017728918.1:1760463-1778677 GCF_001723895.1 Crocodylus porosus
CTCCCTCAGGACTGCAGCCAGCTCAGGTTTCCTAAAGAGACAGGCTGAGGTGTGAATCCTCTGTGCTGGCCCATCTAATCACGTTGTCACAGGGCAGAGATTTTGGGGAGAAACCAAGGTGGCTTTCTGCCACAGTCTACACATGCATTTACTGCGCAGTAAGCAGTTTTTAGGCCAGTGTCTACACATGCAGCTGTTAAAGTACAATAACATTGTATGTGGACTGATGTGGACTAAAGTTAGTCCCAAGTCAGGCCACACACATAGTGTTACTGAGCAATAAGGCATCTACATATGCATTACTGCACAGTAACTAATCGGGTATACATTTAATACCTGTATGATGCAGCTATCAAATTTACTCCCGAATTGGTGCGAGTTGCCACAGTTACTGCACAGTACAGGCATGCACGTGTCAATGTGCGCCCATACTATGCAATAATTTTTGGTACTGCACAGTAAATGTGAATATGTAGACACGCCCACTGTGACTCTTCTGTCAGGGCTTATAGATTAGGGAGTGAGCTAGATGTTGGTCCCTTGTTGATTTGAGGCTCTGTTGGGCAGAACTGTTTTGTTATCTGTGTTTGTACAGCACCCAATGCAATAGGGCCTTAATCTGGATTGAGATCTGGGGCTGTTAATATTATAGAAAGGTTTAACAATCATAAGGGCTGATTCAGAGGAAGATTGCTACTGACTGAATCATTACAACTACTTCCTAATGCCAATGAAATCTTCCTGAGGCTTCCTTGCTCCACAACATTCACCATGCCAAATCTATCTGAGACCATAAAATCTAGCAAGAGCATGGCCTCTAGTGATGTGACAGTATGTTATAAACAAGAAGAGGAAAAACACTTAGCAAAGTGACTTACAGGCTTAATTTTCCTTTAGTTCTGACCTCTCCTGTTGCTTTGACAGTGCCTTTAATGGTATGGTTTTTCACAGGATCCTGGGGGGCTGAGGTGGTGCGGGTGCTAAGGAGTGTGGTTGGCAGACCAGAGGTCACAAGTCTGAGGCCATAGCAGAAGCACTCATGCTGCAGCCATGCCAGACTCCAACAAATCTGCAAATTCTATTAAATACCTTGTCTCAAGGACAAGGACACAAGAAAGAAGGACAGGCTCCTGCCAAATGACCATGGTGCTCTATTCCAATACTGCCTGTTATATGTGTTTGAGGCAGAACATTGTCATCCTATGGCAAGACACCATGGCGAGCATGTGAAACCTGAAGGATGCATAGTAGGCTTTGCTTAGAGAATTGTGTGTTAAGCTGAATCATTAGCATCTAAGATGCAGCGTACTAGATACCTCTGCGCATTGCTGTGATATATGAGGGCCACTAGAACTCCTAGCATGGATTGGACAAACGTAGTAATAAGTATTGGCAGAATTAGATCTGCTTTGCCTGGCATAGGAAAGACTGAGGGGAGACCTAACAGTCATGAAATACGTAAAAAGACTTCTGAAAAGAGGATGGTTATACTTTTTGTCTGTGTCTATGGGGGACAGGACAGGAAGAAGCAATCCGCCTGTTGGTGCAGGAAGTATTTTAAGCTGGGTATAAGGGGAATCTTTATAACTACAAGGAGAGTTAAGCCCTGGAATCGATTACCTTGGGAGGTTTTTAAGAGCTGACAAACCTCGGTAGGGAATTGTTTAATACCACGGTGCCCAGCTGTCTGGCTCCATAGGTAAGACGAGTGGTGCAGGATCAGTCTGCAGGTCAGTCCCCCCACAGGACTGGCAAGTGAAGTTGGTCTGTGGGCCCAATCAAGCGCTGCCTGAAACCAGCTGGGTACCAGCCCGATCCCAAGTACCTGGGTCCGACCACATAGGTCCTGAAATTTGGCAGCAGGAAATGGCAATTGCTGCTGCCACCACTTTTCTGCCACCAAATTTCCAGATTTGTATGGAGTCCTGCACGCCAGTTGACGCAGGTCTATGGGCCAGAACTGGTCTATGGGCCAGGGATTGTGCACCCCTGGTTTAGTAGGGCTGGAGTGTTATTGCAGCCATGACAGTCCAGGAAATATGTGAAAAGCAGGGGGTCTTGTAGTTATAACTTTTATTGAACCAACTGTATAGCATTCAGGCACAAAGAAGAATAGTTTAGGGAGAGTTTATTCTGCCTTTTGGCAGAATATAGATTAGATGACCCATTTTCTAAGTTTTCTATGATCTCTCTGAAATATCTGATCCAAATTTACTATGGTAAAAAAAAATGTTTCGAATAAGTTGAGTTGTTTACCCAAGCAAATCCATTAAAAACAGAATGAAATGTAGTGCTGATATGGCAGCCAGCTGCTAGAGCAAGGCTGGGCAAAATGGTGGATCTGGCCAGCAGCCAGACTCCATTTCTCAGCAGCCCCTGCCTGCACGGCTGAGGCCGGTTTCCATGGAGATCCCAGCAGCAACCATGCTGGTGCCAGCGTTTCCATGGAGATCAGCCTCATCCCAGGCAGGGCGCACAGCAGGGTAGGGAGCTGCTCCCGGACTGGGCTGGGATCTTGCAGTGGTGACAGCATGGTCTGGAGCCAGGGCAGAGCCATGATCTGCAGCCTGCATGCTCTGGGCAGGGGCGTGCAGGCAGCAGATCACAGCTCTTCCCTGGCTCCAGTCCGTGCTGTCCGAGGGCAGAGCCATGATCCGCTGCCTGTGCACACCCCTGCCCGAAGCATGCAGGCTGCAGATATTGGCTCTGCTCTGGCTCGGGACCATGCTGTCTCTGCCACAAGACCCCAGCCTGGCCCCAGAGCAGCTCCACACCCTGCCAAATGCCCTGCCAGTGCTGCTGGGGCTGGTCTCCATGGAAACCCCAGCTCCAGGCTATCACAGTGTAGCTGCTGTTGGGGTCTCCATGGAAACTGGCCCCAGCCATGCAGGCAGGGGCTGCTGGGAAATGGAGACCACTGCTGGCAGGGTCCGGCCCATGGACCGGACTTTGCCCAATCCTGTGTTACAGTGAAAGTCTTAACCACTTTGAAGTGCCATCTCTTTGGTCTTTCCCCATTATTCTTTCAACATAAGAGCATAAGAATTGCCATTTTCTGTGCTGGACCATAGGTCCATCTTGCCCAGGATCCTGTGTTACACAGTGGCAAAGAGTGGATACTGCAAGGGGAGTAAACTGGCTCCGACCAGGGTTTTATCCCTTGTTCCTCTCTCCCTTCCAGCCTCCAGCATTTAAGATCTAGGAAGTTCTGATTCAGAGGCTGTATCCCCAGCTTGCATGCTCAACTGCTACTGATGTCCCTTTCCTCCAAAAATTTGTCCAGTCCATTTTTGAATCTGTCTAACCTCTCAACACTGGGACGCAATGGGTTCCGCACTTTAATTGCAGACTGCGTGAAAAAGAACTTTCTTACATTAGTTTTAAACATACTAGTTTCATTTTGTGGCCTTTAGCTCTTGTGTTGTGAGAATAAATAATACATCCCCATTGACTTCCTCTTCACCATTTAGTATTTTGTAAACCCTTTTCATGTCCCTCCTTGAGCATCACTTTTCTAAACTGAACAGGCCCAGTCTCTTTAGTCTCTCCTCCTAGGGAAGCCCCTTCATACCAGTAATCATCCTTGTTGCCCTGAAGGTCTCTGGACCTTCTCTATATCCTTTTAAAGGTGTGAGGGCCAGAAATGGGCACAATGTTCAAGGTGTGGACTCACTATGAACTTAACAAGGGGCATAATGATACTTCTCAGTTTGTTTAAAATTCTTTTCTTAACAGCACTTAATCCCTAACATTTTGTTTGCCTTTTTGAGAGCTGCCAAGCACCGAGCCAGTGTTTTCAGCAAACTGCCTACAATGACTCTCAGGTTTTCTTCATGTGCAGTAACAGCTAATGTAGAGCCTGTCCTAGCATAGGAATAGTTTGAGTTATTTTTTGCCTGGGTGCATCATGTTACATTTGTCCATATTGAATTTGATCTGCCATTTAGTTGTCCATTTATCCAACAGTACCAGAGTCTTCTGTAGTTCCTCTCAGTCCGCCTTGGTCTTTACCACTTTGAATAATTTTGTGTCATCCACAAATTTGGCCACCTTCCTACTCACCCGCTTTTCCAGATGTTAAACAACACTGGTCCAAAAACATATTCCCGAAGACCCCTGCTTTTTACTTCTTTCCATCCTGAAAACTGATCATTTATACTCACTCTTTACTTTCTGTCTTGGAGCCAATTTCTGATTCATAAGAGGCCATTCCCTGTAATCCCATGACTACTGAACTTTCTTAAGAGCCTCTGATTAGAGAGCTTGTCAAAGGCATTTTGGAAGTCCAAATATACTATGGCAAGCGGATTGGCCCAATCCACCTGCTTATTGACACCCTCAAAGAACTGGAGTAGTTTCATAAACCACAATTTCCCTTTGACAAAGCCATGTTGATTCCTCCACGGCAAGTCATATACGTCCATGTGCTGAAGAGTTCTTTTTTTTCATTTTTATTTTTACCAGTTTTCCAGAAACAGAAGTTAGGCTCACTGGTCTGTAGTTCCCTGCATCCCCTCTAGAAACTTTTTAAAAATGGAGTCACATTGGTAACTCTCCAGTCCTCTGGTACCAAGGCTGTTTTTAGTGATAGGTTGCATACTACAGTTAGGAGTTCAGCCATTTCCAAGCTGAGCTCCTTCAGGACCCTAGGGGCACATCCAGAAAAGTGCACATGTGCAGTTTGCAGCGCCACATTTAGTTTCTCAGCAATGGCCGTGTCGTCCTTTTGTGCCCCTTTTGCACCCTGATCATCGAAGGTCCACTTGACTCCCTGGTAGATTTTTGGCTTCTAATGTACTGAAGGAAATTGTTATTGTTACCTTTTGTGTCTCTAGCAAGTTTCATCTCAAATTCTCTCTTAGCTTGTCTTATTGCAGTCTTATATTTGCTTTGCCAGTGTTTATGCTCCTTTTTTATTTTCTTCATTAGCATTTGACTTCCACACCTTGAAAAAAGCCTACATACTACATTCTACATACTGCCTCTGGAACACTGACATTAAACCACGCTGTTTCCTTTAGTCCACTTTCCTCTTTTTTATGTGTGGTATGCATTTGCTTTCTGTCTCCAGTATGGTGTTCTTTGATGTAGAGCGCCACTGCCCTACTGGTATGATCTACTCTATCATTTCTGTATAATTTGTATCCTGTACAGCATCCTATTAGTTTTGCTCATTTTACCATGTTGCTGAGATAACCATTATATCAATATCACTATTAACTGATAAGCATTCAAGTTCCTCCCACCTCTTATAATAGACCTTTAGCATTAATATAAAACATAGTATGCTTTTGTTTCCTGGTTAGTTACTTATCTGTGGGCAGATCTACATAAAACATGTTAATGATTCATAGATTCATAGATTGTTAGAGGCTGGAAGGGACCTCGCAGATCACTGGGTCCAGCCCCCGCCTCCCGCCCCCAACCGGCTCTAGGGGTTAGATGACCCCAGTGAGGTGACTGTCCAGTCTCCTCTTGAAAACCTCCAGGGTAGGTGACTGCAGCACCTCTGGAGGGAGTTTATTCCACCATCTGCATACCCTGAATATGAAGGAGTTTTTCCTGGTAGTAAGCCTGAAGCAGCCTTCCAGGAGTTTATATCCATTGGTCCTGGTCTTCCCCAGGGGTGCCCTAGTGAACAGTTGTTCATTGAGCTCCTAATGCACTCCTCTGATATAGTGGTAAACCGCTATCAAGTCCCCTCTCAACCTTCTCTTATTTAGGCTAAAGAGGCCCAGGTCCCTCACCCTTTCCTCATATGGCTTGTCTTGCAAGTCCCCAATCATACAGGTAACTCTTTTCTCGACCCTCTCAAGTTTTTCCACATTCTTATTGAAGTGCGGCACCCAGGACTGGACTCAGTGCTCCAGCTGCAGTCTCACCAGTGCTGAGTACAGTGGGAGTATCACTTCCATAGGTTTACATGAGATGTATCGGTTGATGAATGCCAATGTGTTGTTTCCACTGCTGGCCACCGCATCACACTGACGGCTTATGTTAATGCAATGGTCAATCATTACCCCTAGGTCCCTTTTGGTCATAGATTCATAGATGTTAGGGTCGGAAGGGACCTCAATAGATTGAGTCCGACCCCCTGCATAGGCAGGAAAGTGTGCTGGGTTCAGATGACCCCAGCCAAATGCCTATCTAACCTCCTCTTGGAGACCCCCCAGGGTAGGGGAGAGCACCACCTCCCTCGGGAGCCCATTCCAGATTTTGGCCACTCTAACTGTGAAGAAGTTCTTCCTAATGTCCAGTCTAAATCTGCTGTCTGCTAGCTTATGGCCATTATTTCTTGTAACTCCTGGGGGCATCTTGGTGAGTAGAGCCTCACCAATTCCCTTCTGCACCCCCAAGATGAATTTATAGGCAGCCACAAGGTCACCTCTCAACCTTCTCTTGCGGAGGTTGAAGAGGTCCAGGTGCCCTCATCTCTTCTCGTAGAGCTTGGCCCTTCTCTGGACCCTCTTCAGGTTATCCACATCCCTCTTGAAGTGCAGCGCCCAGAACTGGATGCAGTACTCCAGCTGTGGTCTTACCAGTGCCCAATAGAGGCACCTCCTTGGTTCTGTTTGTCATGAATCTGCTGATCCATGGTAAAGCACAGTTAGCTTTGCTGCCGACTTTGTCACACTGACGACTCATGTTCATCTTGGAGTCCACTAGGACTCTGAGATCCCTTTCCGCTTCCGTGCTGCTAAGAAGATCATTTCCTAGGCAGTAGGTGTGCTGGACATTTTTCCTCCAGAGGTGCAGCACTTTGCATTTCTCCTTGTTCAATTGCATTCTATTGTTTTCTGCCCATTTGTCCAACCTGTCCAAGTCTGCCTGTAGTTCTTCCCTGCCCTCCAGTGTGTCCACTTCTCCCCACAGTTTTGTATCAGCCACAAACTTGGACAGAGTACACTTTACTCCCTCGTCCAAGTCACTGATGAAGACATTGAAGAATATCGGTCCAAGGACCGAGCTCTGCAGGACCCCACTGCTCACAATCATCCAAGGATATCGTGGGATACTAGATCAAAAGTCTTTTGGAAATCTAAGTATATAACTTCTCAATTGTCTCCCATGTCCACGTGGTGGGAGACCTGGTTGTAGAAGGAGATGAGATTGGTAAAACAAGACCTACCTGCAACAAAGCCATGCTGGCTGTTATTCAGAACAAACATTAGCCTAAATTAACGTGCATTACTGTCGCCTGTCTACATAAGCATGTCCTTAACGCACATTAATTTAGGCTAATTGCATCTCAATGTGATACCCACAAATGTGTATTAACACACGTCTAACTTTAGTGCCGGATCTGTCCAGACATTATGGGGCCAGCCTGAGTCCATCCCCAGGGCTTCTGGCTGGCTGCCTCTCCTGCCTTCAGTTTGGACTAAAGTTAGTCCCAAGTGCTGGCAGCCACGTGGCCAGTGGCTACAGGAGTACATGGCAGAACTGGAGGGACTTGGGACTAACTTTAGTTCCAAGTCTCTGCACACACATAAACACCTGCCAAAAATCACTTAATGCGCATTAGCTTAATGCACATTAAATTTAGTCATGCTTATTTGCACATGTAGACTTTTATTCACTAAAGGTTATTTGCCTGTGCTTGTTTTCACCCTGTTTCTTGTCCCCATTTTAATGGTCTCACCCCTATAGACGGCATGTCAATCTGAACTATGTGCTGTTCTGCACCTATCAGCTTTCCCCCTGTTTTTAGTTTAAAAGCTGCCTTACCACCTTTTTTCATGTTGCATGCCAACAGATTGGTACCATTTTGGCTCAGGTGGAGACCATCCCTTGTGTACAGGCTCCCCCTGTTCCAAAAGGTCCCCTTAATAAACTTAAACCCTTCCTCCCTACACCATGCATTGACAGTCTAGAGCTCTGCCTGCCTACATGACCCTGCACGTGGCACTGGAAGCATTTCAGAGAATGCTGCCATAGAGGTCCTAGACTTCAAGCTCCTATCTAGCAACCTAACCTTAGCTTCCAGGATCTCCCTGCTTCCCTTTCCCACATCATTGGTACCCACATGGACCACAACCTCTGGCTCATCTCCAGCTCTTCCTAGCAGCCTATGTACACATCTCATGGGGTCCATTACCTTTGTACCCAGCAGGCAAGTCACCATGAGGTCCTCTTTGACATCACAAACCCAGCTATCTATGTGCCTAATAATCGAATCACCCACTACCACTACCTGCCTCCTTCTATCCTGTGAGGTTTCCTCCCTTGGAAGAGTATCTTTAGTGCAAACAGATGCTGTAACATCTACTGGAAGGTGGGTACCATCTAAGGGATAGTTTCTCTCCTTCCCAGTTTGACGTCCTCCATCCCTGAGGCGTTCATCCTGCTCAGCAGCATGGGAGCTGCTACAGTGGAGGTGGGTCTGCTCTACTGCTTCATCTATGAACCTCTCTGCTTCACATAGCTGCTTCAGTTGTGCCACCCGAACCCTGAGAGAATGTACTTGCTCTCCCAGAGCCAGGAGTTTAGGTGCCAGCAGGGCTAGGGAGAGATCTTTATGTTGTCAATTTTGGTCTGAGGCACATATAATGCTTTGGCTCTGCTATGAAGAGTACATGTTGCTCCTCTTTGCAACCATTCATGGAAGGAGTAAGATGAGAATAATGTTGTTTTGGTAAATTTTGGTCACATGAGGGCTCTTGCCACTTCCACTGCAATTGCATCTGTCCATCCCTTTTACTGCATGCACACCATCTGCCACCAAGTGCCAGGCACTTTCTGGTATGGGAAGACTGGTCTACCATTTCGCTTGCTAGCCTCTGGCTCAAAAGGCCTGGCTTTGATTCCAGACTCAGTCAGAGAGATAAAATGAGTAATTTGGAGTCCTCCAGCATCCCAAGATGCACTGCTCCCAGCCCTCATCTCCATCCCCAGAGCAGGGATGGAGCTCAGGTATCCTGACTCCTACCTCCTCCCTGCTTGCCAGGCCGCTATTGGCAAGTCAGAGCTGTGCTGTCAAGAAAAGGTATTAATATGTGACTTGCTCACAACATGTTCTACCTTTAGCACCAGTTAACACTCCACACATTTAGTATGTAATGTGCAACTTCACCTTCAGATCCCTATCTGTGAAACTGGGCTGACACAGCACCATGTGTCATGAGAACAACATCCATTAATGACTGCAGGGTATTCAGGTGTTACAGTGAAAACAGTCATTTAAGTATCTAGATATGTGTTACTTGCATGTATAGCACCAAGCACAATGGGCCCCTGATCTTGAACTAGGGCATTATAGAAATAATGATGAAATAAATAAAGAAGGAAAGAATAATAATATTAGCTCCCCATTAGGGTTCATAGAGTTTTCTGCTCTTTTCCTTACTCTCAGTTTGACATGGTGATACTATAATAGCAACATATTTAAACCTACAACTAGGCCATTCCAACCAGCTACCTTTACTGCCAAGATCAATAGAGTCATACATCCGTGGAAGCAAGTGCGGTGCCAGCTCATTCAGAGTAACATTAGCATTGTTTCCCTTTGTCGTCTCGAAATCAAAGCCAGAAATACCACGTTGTTTCATGGCAGCTGCATAAACACCAGTGGGAAAACCCTTGTTTTACTCGGTTAAGTTATATATTCTGAGCCCTTTTCTTTGTAAAAAATGAGTAGAGTGAGCGATGCCAGCAGAACGAGTTAGTCCACTTCACAGAGCATATCTGCAGATAAGAAGCTTAGAGACTTGGATTGGGATTGAGGAAACTCATGCACATTATCTGCCATCAGGAAACAGCTCCTGTAAAATGCCCCTGTACTCACTAATGACAGCAAAACTCAGCCTCTCACTTTACTTTAAAACCAAGTTGGGGCAACAGAAGCAACACGTTCTCTTGTCTTGACAGCCTGATCAGCTCATTCAGCAAGTGGCACTGTGAGTGATCTCCCTTTGAAGCAGCAGTGGTGAAGCAAGTGGTCCTGGTGTAGGATGGCATAGATCCCATCAGGGGACCTTTCCTGGAAGGAAACTGAAACAGGTAAAATACTCCAGGATTTTCATCCAAAAGAAACGGTGCTAACCTGGATTTGTAAGAGGCACTATTAAGACCCACTAAACTAATGACAAGCTCATAGAAATCAGGAATGAAAAAGAGCTTTGAGGTCATGCAGACCAGTACTGTATATTTTGAAAGTTAAACCTAAGTAATATGTTTGTTTTCAGGTAATGGTTAAACATCAAACCTGTATACTATGGTGTAGGGAAGAGATTTGGTAGCAAATTTGGGTTTTTCTTGCTTGTATCTCAACTATCCCGAGGGTGAAACATGCTAAGGAGTCTAGATACTGTTTTCTGCTGTCCGATCCATCAGCACCAACACCAGAATTAGACTTGGTTGAACATCTTCCATGAAAAAAAGATGTGTTTAATGTAAAATTGGAGGTTTGCTCAGATGAAAATTCCCACAGCAACTGGATGCTTTACTTGATATCTATCAATAATATCCCCTACTAAACTTTTCAGTTTTGATTTCTGAAAACTAAATTCAGTGTTTTAGTTCTGGGTTTTCCAGTGCAATCTGAGATGTTCTTCCAAAAAAACTTACTTTATTTATTTATTTATTTTTTGTGGAAAATTTCAACAGAAAAAAAACAAAGCTATTCTTAAGCACCCTTTCTGGGTTTCCTGACAGGAAGACCACCAGAGCAAATGAAGAGAGATAGAATGGTTGCAAGGGGGAAGAAATGGTGGTCACAGAATTAAAGGAATTAGAAAGTCCTTAGTTTTAAAGTCAGATGGGACCACAAGGATCAGTTAATCTGACCTGTAGCTTGATAAATCATTGAATTTCCCCCCCAAACCTGAATTAAAGCATTTTTTCTGGCAAGATATCTAAACTTCTCTTCAAGAATCCAAGTAATAGTGAACCCAGCACCTCTACTGCTCCATTACCTGCAATGCTATTGAAGTGCATCTGTCTACAAGGTCCAAACCTCAGTTTCAAGCTTGTATTGCCTTACTTTGCCTTTTTGTTTTTTGCAAGACTGAAATGCTGCTCCTATCAGATCTTTTTCAAGCATAGTGATCAAGTCACCTTTCAGTCTTTTCTTTAATGAACTGAGCAGAATGAACTCCTTAAATGTTGCGCTATAAATATTGTTTTGCAGTCCTTCCTGGTGAGGGTGACGTTTTGTTGCGGCTATTAAGACCCTCCTTGAGTTGTCTTGGAGGCAAGATTAAGCAGTGCTAGGTGTAAAGGGCTGTGGTGTCCAGAGGTGAGGGAAAGGAAAGAGGAAATGTTGAATTTCCCTGTGCTTTCCCATGATGATCTCAAGTTTTTGTGTTCTGTTCTCCTTAGGCAGATTTATCCATCAAATGTCCCACCTGTGGAGGGTGTTTGCCTTATCTTCTGTACTTACGTTGACACAGTGCCTCTGAAAAGTTTTATTAGCTCTAGTCCCTGGGGTTTTTTTAACCACTTGCATATAAATGACCAGTTCCAGTGACCTTGCAAAGTAAATGTAACGACTCATTACCAGAGATACAACCGATTGCTCTAGTGATAATTTTGACATGTTGAAATGCTTTTGTGCAGTTTCATGGCATGCTATCTGAGCCCAAAAGCATGAAGAAAGACCATTTGTGTTGTGATCACCAATACTGTTATCAAATTGCTTTGGTATAAGCACAGCTTTGCTTAAATTCTGATTTGGTGAAAACCCAGGGAAGTTGAATCACTTTTTCGCAATGCCATAGCACCTAATGTATTAGAAGGAAAGATTAGAATAGATAATATCAAAACAATGCACATATTTCTCAGACAACTAATCTTTCTTATGACATGTTGCACATGCAAAGAAGCAAGCATCTTAAATTTCATTGTAATGAAGCAATACAAAAAATGTAAAAAACTACTTTTTGTGTAATGCATAGTTAACTTGTGCAACTCAATGCCCCGGGAGGTTGTGAAGAAGATAGTATAACTGGGTTCAAAAAAGAATTAGATGGATTCATGGTGAACAGGCCCATTAATAACTATTAAACAGAAGAGAGGATGTATCATGAAGGACCAATGATGGTGGATGTCAGGGAGAGTATAATAAGGGCAGGGAGAGTGTAATAAGGGATAGAGATCACTCTAGATATTCCCTGTTCGTACTCTCTCCTTCTAAAGCATCTTCTACTTCCACCCTTAGATACAGGATATTAGATGGATGGATCTGGTCTGCCCTAGTACAGCACTAATGTTCTTACTACCATATTTCTGTAAACATAACACATGTAAGAATAAGATACAGACTCCAGAATAAGACACACCTTGTTTTAGGAAATGCAGAATGAAGAGGAAAAGTTTTTTCTGTACTTATTCCTACATAGAGCTGGGACAGGACTAAGAAGTCTACAAGGTTGCAAAAAGGGAGGAAGGAGAGACCAGGAGCAGCTAGTGAACAGCAACATTGCCAGAAGCAAGGTTAGTTTAATTAGTGAAACATCAAGGCCACTACAAAGGAGAGAGATTTGTTAACACCCGTGGAATGAAGAACAATGAGCAAATTAAGTCAGTTGACTTCCCCACTTGCTTGAAAATAGCACCACTGCTGCTGCTGAACAGTTGATTATGGAGCAGGAATCAAAGCGGGTGTTTCTGTTCTAAGCAGAAAAATCAGCTTCGCTGCTTAAGAGGTGTCTCCCAATTTTGGAGGGCTGACTTTTGCATGGTTTGTGAGAAAATGCGATATTTAGACTCTGTACTTGTTTAATTAAAAGGTATATTTGATAAAATGTTTAAACTAAGATGAATGTTTTAGTGCTAACTTGACTCGTAAATAAATACAAATATGAGTTGGCAATCTATGTGTATACTAAACATATGGATAATAGGATAGTTGCACTTGCATAACTGCATAGATGGTCTCTCTCTGGGCACATCTGCATGTTCCTTAATGTGCAGTAGTTACTACGCATTTAGTTTACTACTTGCTTAATGAAGTACTAACTAAATGCACAGTAACTACAGTAACTACAGTTACTGCGCAGTAGCACTAGCATGCCATTTTTTAGTGATGGTTACTGTGCAGTAGCCTAATACTACTGTGCAGCAGTGTATTAGCATGGTTTTTGCCCAGCATGCTACTGTGCAGTGTTATTGGGCTACTGCACATTAAGTGCTTCATGTAGACGTGCCCTCTCAGAACAGAATCTGGTCCGTGTTATTTGCATTTCCATGTAAACTTGTGTCTGAAATCATGGGATGTGCAAAATTACTCAAAACTGGTCTTGTATCAACCTTGCTTTTCCATGCTGAACAGTATTGTCCTGTTGTTTCCTCCCACCATCAATCAACTTGTTGTTTATTAGAGCTCTTGTCAGCCAGTTCCTCAGAAGTAAAGATACCATCACGATATGGAAGATGTGTTCACAAAACAGCTTTTTGGAGGCTCTAAAAACTGTGGGAAATGTCCAAGGCATTGAGATTTGGCCCTTCTGGGTTTTAATCAACATCCCTAGAGCATCTGCAAAGACAGTTCCTTGGCTTTTCTTCCTCATGCTCATTCCAATGCAGTTCTTAGGGATTCCTCTTTGGGGATCTTTTCTTCCTTCACCACCAGACGTTCATCCCAGAGACAAGCAATGCCTGTAGGTATGTCTACATCATGACCTGAGAGACGTTTCACCACTGACAATATAAGCCGCATCTACCAACTCTCGTTCCACTTCTATCCAACATGGAAATAAGGCAGTGAGGACGCTCTGATGGCATCTCAAGCCACCGGCATTCAACATGCTGGTACCCCAAATGTTGAGTGCGATGCAGGGGCTGCCACTGCTTCATTTCTGGATTGAGGTACACAGCATGGAAATGGATGGCTAGGGCTCATCCCTTCAACAATTCAGCTGAATTTTCTGCTGCTCTGGATTAGAGCAGCAGGGACTTTTGTAGGTATCATCCTGAAACCCAAATCAGCAGGATGTCTGGTTTTCTGGTTTCCCCCCAGCCTAGCCAAACACAGTGCAGTCCCCAAGGATCTTCACTCCATCATATGCTGCTGAATCAGGTTTGTTGTTCCAACCATTTCTGACCCCTAGGCAGATAGAAGAGTGCTGGCTACTTGGTTGTGCCTTTCCTGGTATGCAATTTTTGCCATTGTTAAGCAGTTGCTGACAATATTGGGTATCATCCTAGCACGCATTGCATTTTCACCATTTGTCTGTGGTTTCAGCCACAGTATTCCAGCCAACTTATGTGTGAAGCCCATAATGATGGCTACAGTTGATAGTTTCAAGTGGTCTATTCTTAACCATGTAGAAGATCCTTCATCACCATTTTCAAGAAGTTTCCATGAAGGGGCTTCGCTTCTTGCCCCTTTAAACAGGCTTCATATCCTGCCTGGGTTTCCTCCCTGACTTTCTCCATGATTCTTTCCTTACATATTAACATTAAAGTCAGCATAGTATTTTACATATTTAAAGAGTGCACAATTCCCTTTAAACACAAGACTCTTGGTTCTCTTCAGCCTTCTTCCTCTTTTCCCGCTAGATGTGTTCAGTCTCTTGACATCTGCTCTTGAGCGTAAAGCACTCCGTAAGCTGACTAGTTGGCTGATGATCATCTGAACTGTCTCTGTTCTTCCAGAGCCCAATCTATTATCACAGTAGTGTAAGATATAACTGGACTGGCAAAGTTATGAATTGCTTCATAAGGGTTGCTTCTATTAAGCTTAGATTTCTAGAGTTAACCGTCTCTTGTATTCCAGTGTAGTTTCTTTTTTAACATCAGTTGTGCTGATGGAGTCATGTTCTAAAAAGCCAAGGTGTTTGTAGCTATCTTCAAGAGAGAACTTCCTCTGGTGCTAAGTTCATATAATTCTCCCCTTAGAGCTTGTGGTTCTTGTTGACGGCTACAGTAGCACATTTGTATAGTCCAGTGATTCTCAACCATGGTGATCTGAGATCCTTTTAAGGTGCCGCTCAAGATCAGCACTTCTAGGTCTGCAAATATCTACACGATTCATATGATAAACCCAGAGAGTTCAAATAGGAATCTATGGGCATTTATACACATAACTTTTTGTGCTGCAACACACCAGAGATCCGATATGTCAGAGACCCGATTCATTGAGTCTGCTCTGCACCCGAGTTGATGTGCACTGCACTGCGTCGCATACAGTTGTATAAATGGTGAAATGCGCGTCAGCGTGCAGAAAATGATGGCGGTGCACTTTGTACTAAGACACCTTCTATGTCTTTCAGTTCAAAAGCACGCCACTGATCTAATGCACCTGAACAAGACTCAGAAGAAGACAACCACAGTGAAGAAACTAAAGTGGCTTGGGCTACTGCTGTACAATGTCTGGAAACATTCTTGAAATGTGCTGAGCAGCAGTGTTTTTATTCTGCTCAGGAAGTGATGCAGCTTCATGTTGTTCACAACAATTTCCTGGAAAAAAGGCAACTGATTTGCAGGCAGGCAGACATCTGCAGCTTGCTTCAAAGGGCTTCTGCAGCTTGTGTCAAGGATCAGATATTGATGTTGATGATCCTCAAGAAGAGGCACGCTCTGAAGCAAAGCCACGTTCTGGTATATTAGACATTATTATATCACAGTTAAAACGAAGGCTTAGTTTCTTTCTTGAAAAAAAAACCTCTCAGATAACCAGTATATTTGATTAACCAGCACCCCCCATTACCCATGGATGCCGGTTAACAGAGCTTTTACTGTAGTTTTGTGTGTGTGTGTGTGTGTGTGTGTGTGAGTGTGTGTGTGTGTGTGTGTGTACAGTGTCCCAGATAAGCATTTCTTCTCACACCTTAAAATGCATTTAAAACCTGCACCTCCATTACAATAGTTGCACCCAGGCACCCATCTGCAGTCCTTTTCCTAACACAGTCTCTTAGTTCTCACCCCGATGTTGGGGTTTACAGTCTCAGCTTATTCACTGCCCTTGTTGCTGTCACTGTTGCTTCTGCTGCTGCTGACACTGCTGCTGTCATCATCGCTGTCTCGAGGTCCGGTTGTGTTGCTGTCGTCTTCGTTATCCCTGACCACTCCCCCTGGCAGAGTGCCTTTGACCAGCCTTTGCCAAGTGTCCCTTTGGCAGGTGGAATTGGCTGCATCTTCATCCTCTCCCACCGATTTCCTGTAGTAGGACTGGAGTTCACTCAGAGCTGGGTGCAGGATGGCTTCTTGATCTTCCCTGGCCTGCACACCCTGCTGGCAGTTTTCTTTTGCTTTGTATACTGTTTTAATTGTATGGCTTCAAAGCATTTCTTCTTGACAGTTGATTAATCAAAGTCCAAACAAAGCAGGCAAGGACAAAATTAGCATATTACAATCGTGTCCTGTTGTCTGGGTGCTTGGTTTGCTTTTGCAAGTTTTGGATCAGTTTGGAATCAAATGGGATGGGTATTAATTGAATGAGGTACCTTTAGGGAATTAATCCCAGAAATGGAGATGGTGACGATCAGAGACCTTTGGATACAATAGGTGTGAGTTTCAGGAGAGTACACTGCTTTGGCATAATAAACATTTAAACTTTAGATAGATAGTAGATGTTTGCTTTTGGAAATATGCCTTAAACAAAGCGGGGAATGTGATAAACCGGATATATTTACAGTCACGTTATCAATGCACTTTGACTTCTCCTCTCTTACAGGCTTTGCTTTGAAGTGAATATTTTAGTTCTTTTGTTTCCTTTAGGGACACATCGCTCAATTGAAAGGTATATGCAGTTTGTAGTTTCCTCTGTAGGTCATGTGGTTTTCTAGCTTCCTCTCTGAGTCTTGTTATATACATGTAATGAGTGTGTCAGCTATCTGCCATATTTTTTAGGCTCAGGCGTGGTAGAAGGTTGAGGACTGTTATCATGACTGTTATCATCCTGGGGCACATGGGTCTGGTACTGGGTTCTGCAAGCTCCACTTTCTCTATGCCTAATGGGTTGCAGCCATTAGCAGAGGTCGATTTTCTTTGTGGCAGACTTGTCACCACAACCCAATCTTGCCCCAGCCACTGTCCTGCATTTTTTTTTACAAGAGGCAAACATTTGTTATTTTAACGTGGTATTTCATGTCCAAGCTTTCACAGTCACCGTGTTCAAATTTCATGTCATGGAAGAAAACAAAAAATAGTCCCCCTTATTTTTTCTCTGCGGTCTGTCTTTCACCTAATAGTGGAATGGCCATAGTTCATATCCAAAGTGTTACTTTTCAGTAGAGTTCATTAATGTTTTTCACCTATATAAATCACGAGAAAATATTCTAACGCTTTGCTGTCTTTTCCTTCTAGGCCCTTCAACAAACCATCAAGCAAGATGCCATCCCTGGGCACTTTGGCCTTCTGCTTCCAGTTTCTAATGGTTGCTGCTTCTTCCCAGCCTTCACTTGATCTGAACCTTGACTCAGCTGTCCATGCCTCAGTGAGTAGCCTTTCCCCATCTGCTGGTTTTTGGTTTGCTTGTAAGAGTAATAATACCTTGCTTCTGCACAGCACTTCCCAAGTGGGTATACAGACCTCAGAGGAGGCCAGTATCATGATTAAGATTCTACTCAATTCATGATTCCACGGAAACCATGAAATCAGGGATTGTCCACAAAATCAACTTGAAAAAAAATGTAATAAAAATAAAGGTCTTCAACACTGTCTCTCACCCCATTCTCATTAAAAAATTAGGCAACTATGGTGTCGACACCTACACAGTCAGATGGGTCACAAATTGGCTGGAGGGCCACACCCAGAGAGTGGTGCTGGATGGGTCATTTTCGACCTGGAGGGATGTGGGCGGTGGGATTCCCCAGGGCTCGGTCCTCAGGCCTGCCCTGTTCAACATCTTCATCAGCAACTTGGATGAGGGGGTGAAAAGCACGGATGACACTAAGATGTGGGGAGAAGTGGGCACGCTGGAGGAGGGGGACAAGCTGCAACTAAATCTAGACAGGTTTCAGGGGTGGGCGGATGAGAACAGGATGGGTTTCAACACTGACAAGTGCACGGTGCTGCGCCTGGGGAGGAACAACCAGCACCATACCTACAGGCTGGGGAGCTCTCTTCTCATCAATGCAGAGGCAGAAAAGGATCTGGGAATCATCATTGATGCCAAGATGAACATGGGCTGGCAGTGTGGGGATGCAGTCAGGAAGACCAACCGCACCTTGTCCTGCATCCACAGATGCATCATGAGCAGGTCCAAGGAGGGGATCCTCCGCCTCTGTGTGGCACTGGTCAGGCCGCAGCTGGAGTACTGCGTCCAGTTCTG
>NW_017728918.1:1778794-1786001 GCF_001723895.1 Crocodylus porosus
ACTAGTCAGAGGGGACCAGCAGACACTGGGGGAGTCCCTGTACCCCCAAGCACTACCAGGAGTAATGAGGAATAATGGCCATAAGTTGACAGAGGGTAGATTTAGGCTAGATATCAGGAGGCGCTACTGCACAGTCAGGGCAGCTAGGGTCTGGAACCAACTTCCAAGGGAAGTGGTGCTTGCTCCTACCCTGGGGGTCTTCAAAAACAGGCTAGATAATCACCTGGCCAGGGTCGTTTGACCCCAGAGCTTTTTCCTGTGCCCCTGACAGGGGCGCTTTTTCCTATGCCCATGGCAGGGGGTCAGGCTTGATGATCTGCTCAGGTCCCTTCCGACCTGACCAACTATGAAACTATAAAACTAAAATGCTGGCTTCCCAGTTGGACCCAGTGGTCCTCATTGCTGCTGCAGCCCAGCCCCTGTGGGGGGGAGTTAGGTGCCAGCTGGCAGGGTGGCAGGAAGGGCAACAGACAAGATGGTGGCAGTCCCTCGTGCCTCCTCCCTCAATAGGACCTCTCCACCAATCAGCATTGAGGGGTGGAGCTTCCGGAAATATCTGTTGAATTGGCTATTTATGCCACACTCAAGCTGTGAAAATTGTTTAGTTACTCCACGATTTAAGTAGACCCCTATTCCTGGTTCCCATTTCATGGGTGGGGGAAACTGAAGACTCATTTACTTTACTTCCGTACCATGTCAGGGATCACCAGAGTGAGCCACATTGCAGCTGCTTTATGCCTGCCACCTCTGCAAAGTGTAGGGCTTGGCATATGCCAATCCACTCTTTTGAGAAAGAGGCATCTAAGAAGGTCTTGTTGGCAGGTATCAGCACCACGTTAAGACAGCTACGTTACTTTTGTTGTGGGAATGAATGCATGCAGAACAGGGCCAGTATGCCTCATCCAGGTGCTCTTTGGCATGGTACCTACACAGCAAAGCCCTGGACTGAGGTATTTGAGGTCTTCCCCAAACAACAGGTGTATGCACAAGTCTGTCACTGTCAGTCTATGGCTATATGGTTTACTTTAACTTGCATGATCATAGACTGGGAGTGACATGCACAAATGTTTGCTGGTACTGGGAGCCATGCAGGGAACTCAGGGTGGTGGGGAGGGGCAGGCAGGATCAGGCTAGAGGGTCCGGGGGTGGGTTGGTGGGTCCGGTGGGGAAGGGGTTGACAGGATTGGAAGGGATGGTGGTTTCAGGGAGGGTTGGTGGGTCCGTGGGAGGGGTTGTTTGTCTGGGGGTGGGAGAGTCCAAGGGTTAAAGAAGCCCAGTCAGGGGCATAGGAAGAGCACAACCCCAGGGTTGGGGTGAGAGTTTGGGTTTTCCCAACCCTGGAACTACAGTCCAAACATGAGCAAATGTTCACTGGATGAGGTTAACCTGTTCCCCATCTAAGTTAGTTCACCTACTCAGGGGAATTTATTGGGGCTGCCATTTTTGGCCCAATTTGAATGCCCCAAATGTCTGTATAGAAGGGAATTTAGATTGACTTAACCCTAGTTAGGTCAATCTAAATGTAACATCTGCGTGTACCCAGTGAGAAAACTAAGAATAGAGCAGCCTCTCTCTTGAGTCTCTGTTCCACGTCATATCCATTGGGCTGAATCGGAACAACTTAAGAGACTGTTGCACCATAGTAGGCCTTTACAATGTTAAGACATAGACAGAGGAATAAAATACTTTAGAGGCTGCAGGAATAACCCACTGCAGTCAGCAATATAGCCCTAATTCAATTCATTCAGCGTAAACGAAGCTATTCTTTGTTTTAACTGGCTTCTTACCAGGTTAGCCTCTAGGAGGTTTAACATACTTGCGCTTAATTCCTTGTTCTATGTACTAAGGCTGGGTAGCCTTGGAGACTATATGGATACTCTTGGAGACTTTGTTGCTCTCCTCATGTCTTGGCAGCAGTGCCCAGGGAACATAAATACAAAACTACCAGTCCCGTGCACATACTTTTTTGTCCTGCAGTGCACCAGAGATCTGCCACTTCAGAGCAGACTTGATTCATCGAGTCTGCTCTGCACGTGAGCTGATGCAAACTACGCTGTGCCGCTTGCAGTTGTATAAGCAGTGTAAAATGGCAGCATCATGCTTTCGAACTAAAGCACCTTCAATGCACCTTCTACCTGCAGTCTCTGCCAACCTCCAGCCAGGGAGCAGAGGAGAGGGGCCAGCTCAGCTGTGGAGCAGAGAGCCCTACCCAGCCCAGAGAGCATGCTGGGATTTAGTTTAAACCAGGATGGGGTCTGGGACAGACATTGCATAAATTGGTTTGACCCAAATCAGTTAAGTCTGATTGACTTTTATTAGTAGATGTTTTGGATGGGGAATCCAGGAAAAAGATGACAAAGTTGAGATGGAAATACAAAGCGCCTGAGCGAGGGACTAACAATCGAGGGGTGGGGGAGAGGAGGGGAACGCGACTAGGTTACATACCTTACAATGTTAGCCAACTAAGCCCGGGGGTGGGGGCGTGTGGAAGGGGGAGGGGGGAGGTCGCGACGCTGAGAGGGAAAGAAGATAGATACACACATACCCGTTACAGTGGTCCGCGATGTTGAAGGAAGTGGCTCGGAGTGAGCGTCTCAGTCCATAAAGTCCGATCGCGGGGGTCCTTTTTGTGTGGGGCGGGGTCGTCCGTGGCGGCGAAGTCCTCTCGACGCGAAGCGAAGCGGTGTGGGGGGCGGTTCAGGCGGTGGTGTCCTCCGGGTCCGGTCCGGCGGCGGCTGGTCTGGAGGGGTCGATGTACTGGCGGTGGCCCGTGATGTGCTCCACGTAGATGTCGCAGGACCAGCGGATGGTGTCGGACACCATGAGGCAGCGCATCAGCTTGGCGTAGCAGCGGGAAACGCGGCAGACGCGGAGGACACTCTCGTTGCTGGGGTCCCAGGCTCCGAGCGTCCCCACGATGAGCGCGTCCACCGTCACGTCGTAGCCGCGGCTCCTCAGGGTGTCGGCCGGCGGGGCGTACTTCTCCCGCTTGCGAGCCCGGCCCTCGGTGAAGGCTTGGCGCCGGTTCTCGAAGGGGATGGTGACGTCCACCATCACGATCTTCTTGGCCTCGTGGTCCGTGACGACGATGTCGGGGCGCAGCTGGCTCTCGCAGCCCGGGACGGTGCGGTTCACGGAGATCTCCCCCGCCCCGGCCGGGATGGCCCGCACCAGGCGGTCCCGGACAGAGTTGTGGCGCAGCTGCCAGGCTCTGCATTCAACCAGGTTTATCTCAAACTGGTTTCAGCTATCTTCAAACCAGTTTATGTGCATGGAACATCTGTTCTGTTACAGGTCTAAACCAGCTTCTGATCACACTGGTTTATATGTAATGTCTGTCCCTAGCCCTAGGGTAAAATATGACAGTTACTAATGCAGTAGATCAGAAGAGGAACCGAAGGCTACTTCACCTGTCTGAAACTAGGGGGATGGAAGCGGATTTAGGTCAATCAATATCTTATAACAGTTGTAGAAAAATTTAGCCAGGCTAAAGGCAAGTATCATTTTTGAAGGAAAAAAAAAATCCCTCGTGAATTGTGATATTCAGGGACCAGCTCTAATCAGACTCAGACGGTTCCATGATTTAAAGAGGTGTCTTAAGAGCTGCCAAGTTATTCAGCACCTCTGTAAATAAATGTCTTAGCTAGCTTCAACAAACTGGCAGCACCATAAGTTTCCTGTCTCTACTTGTTTTTAGCCCTTCGTGCTAACAAAGATGACAATGTATTTTGGGGCAGAGTGTAAAAACACATTCTGCATGTGCTGGCCTGCACTCTGGGTGAACTTGGTTGTGCTGTCTCTTCTGCTGCTGCTGCCTTGGTTAACGCAGGCTAGGAAAGCCGGTGAAATTGGTGGCTGATCTGCTGCCTGACCTGAAGGCAAAAGATTGCAAGTGACTGGGATGGTCCTTTACAGGAGGGGAAAACCCCTGATAAAATTGTGCCGTAGGGCTCTAGGAGTGGGTGGACCTGACACTGAGATTTTAAACAAGCCAAGTAACTCCATCTCCTCAACCCTGTGCCCTTTTCCAATCCCATCCTATCTGGGCTGACTTCTCTATTTCAGTCTGAAGCTTCCAGCAGCCCCAGCTCCCCCTTTCTGCATCCATATCCTTGGCAGGAGTCATATGGGGCAGGGCACTCACAGGCAGCATCGTCCCACTACTGCTATAACTTCCCCTCTCTGCTGTGAAAAGACTCTGTCGTGCCCCCGCATTGTTGCAGAAGGGGGCTCTAGTGGCAGGAAACTTGGCCTAGCAGTTAGTGCCTGAGCTGGGGGCAACCATAAATTCATAAAATCAAAAGGGACCTCAGGCTCATCTAGGCCAATTGTCTACGGAGATGCAGGATCCCTATTCCTTCTGTTCACTTCTCTACTCTGCCATAGACTTCCTGTGAACCTTGCGTTTGGCACAGCTGAGCTCCTCAAAACACCCATTCAGCTGGTGCTCAGGTTTCCACTGGTGAGCATATGCCAAGCTACTTCTGCTTTGATGCACCCAAGTTGCTGAGCGACCTACCTAAAGACCAAGCCCTGGCAGGAATCTCAGCCAAGAGGCTCCTCCACCTGCCTTGGTGGTGGGCCCCAGCCTGGTCAGCTCTCTGAATCTAACCCCTGACACAAGACAACTAGTTAAGGACTATTCTCTCCTCACATACTCAATTGCCTAACAACTAAAGCACTTGTCTGGGGGCAGAAGAGCCAGGTTTGAACCTCTGTTCTGCCTGATTTTTAGCAAGCAGTGGGAGGCAGGTCTTGCATCTTGCAGCTAGGTGCTCTAATGAACAGGTTCTTGGCATTACTGGCATGAGTCTCTTAATTTCTTCTGAAGCTACCTACCTTGTAAAATCAATTACAGTCAAATTCAGTTAATTCGTCCTAGGGTCAACTTCATAGATTTCATAGACTTTAGGGCTGGAAGGGACCTCGGAAGATCATCGAGTCCAGCCCCCCGCCTGAAGGGCAGGAAGTCAGCTGGGGTCATAGGATCCCAGCTAGATATGCATCCAATTTGGTCTTGAAGGTGTTCAGTGTAGGTGCTTGAACCACCTCCGCTGGCAGACTGTTCTTAGAGTTGATACACTGAATCCCTGCCGGTCTCCCACTGATTTGTTCATAAAACACTAATTCATCATGTGTTCAAGCACAATTAGTCATTGCCAAATGCGCACACCTAGTAAAACACAGTGGAATTTGCCCCTGATAATTAGCCAGTATAAGTGATCTATGCCCTGTAAAGGACCTGTCAAACCAGTTGATATTTGCAGAGCACCAAACACGCTTTAGTTTGTCGTGGTTCAATGAGACATAGACAATCAACCATTCCATTTTATAGATCTATCTTCTATTTTAGTGATGAACTCATGTAAGAGTGCACAGCAAAAATCTTTGGCTAAAGCACTCTAAATTTTTGGAGTAATTCCTTACCATATAATTTCTCATCCATATAATCATACAGTCCTACATTAGCAAGGAACTGTGTGCACAGCTTGTGTTCAGATATATGTATCTATATCAATATAAGTATCTGTTAGGGCGGTGCAAAATTTCACTGGCTGTTTCGTTTTGACGCTGTTTTGACTCATTTCGAGCTGGTGAAATCGAAATGAAACAAAGGGCTTCAAACCAGCCTCTAAACAAAATGAGTCTAGTCGCAACATTTTAAAACTTTCAAAGTGTTTCAAGTTCGAAGCAGCCAGGTGGTGGGAGATGGGGGGGACCAGGTCTGTGCTCCCAGTGGCTCCAGGCTCAGCCAGGCGGGGAGCATAGCCCTGGCTCTCCCCACCTATGGGAAGCCAGTCGGAGTGCAGGGGAAAGGAACTGAGCCCCAGCTCAGTTCCCCTCCCCAGCACTGCAGTTGGGCTGGAGAAGGGAACTGAGCTTGATGATTGGGTCAGTACTTTAGCATTAGGCCTGTGTGAGTAGACAACTATTTGGTCCGGCTTCAGATCCGGCTGCTTCAGATGCCAGTGATCCGATCTGGAGCTCCGGACCGGGTTCCCGCTTCGATCCAGCTGAAGCAGCTCTGAAGCTTCGGAGCTGCCTCAGAGATCCAGCCATAGGGTATAATGGGGAATTAATTAAATATCTATAACATTGTTGTTTTTTGTCTGATTTAAATTAAACTTGCAAGAGTGGTAGCCTCTACTGAGAGCATGGATTTTAACAAGTTTCAAGAGGATCAGTGCTGGGGTTTTGGGGTAGCTGCCCCCCAAATTCTTGAAAGCAAAACTCATGTCCTGTGTATGTATTACGCTACAGTGAGGTGAAAACTGCAGGAGTGGTAGCCCCTGTTGAGGCCACAAAGTCTGCCAAGTTTCAAGGAGATAGGTGCAGGGGTTTGGGGGAAACTGTACCTCAAGCTGCGGACAAGCAAAGCTCGTAACATAACCCTGCATGTGCTAAGGCGCAGCAGGATGACAGCTGCAGGGATGGTAGCCCCTGCTGCGGCCACGAAGCCTGCCAGCTGTTGAGGAGATCAGTGCAGGGGGGTTCTGGGGCCCTGCACCCCTAGCTGCTGACAGGCAAAACTCATGACATGGGTGCTTGTGCAACTGACTCTCTCTGTCTTGGGGCAGTTGATTGTCTGTATTCATTCTTTCCTCTCCTTAGTGTGTTTTGTAGGTGTTAATTGTTGCTAATTAACTAGGTACATTAGCTAGCTACTGTGTATCCAGCTGGTCCCTGAGTGAATGGTAATTGATTGGTAACTGGTAACACAGTAGCTTAGCGGCCAGGCCTGCAGTAGTTCTCCCCAAGGCAGAGACAGTCAGTTGCACAAGCACCCATGTCACGAGTTTTGCCTGGCAGCAGCCAGAGGTGCAGGGCCCCAGAACCCCCCTGCACCAACCTCTTCGACAGCTGGCAGGCTTCATGGCCGCAGCAGGGGTTACCACCCCTGCAGCTTTCACCCTCCCGCGCCTTAACACACACAGTGTCACCCATGCCATGAGTTTTGCTTGTCCGCAGCTTGAGGTGCAGTTTCCTCCAAACCCCTGCACTTATCTCCTTGAAACTTGGCAGGCTGCGTGGCCTGAGCAGGGGCCACCACCCCTTCAATTTTCAGCCCGCTGCACCTTAACGCACACAGGGTCATTTATGTCATGAGTTCTGCCTGTCAGCAGCTTGAGGTGCAGTTCCCCCCCAACCCCTGCACCGATCTTCTTGAAACTTGGCAGGCTTTGTAGCCTCACCAGGGGCTACCACC
>NW_017728918.1:1786101-1803960 GCF_001723895.1 Crocodylus porosus
TAACATGTAGACGTGACATGAGTTTTGCTTTCAAGAATTTGGGGTGCAGTTCCCTCCAACCTCTTGCACACATCAGCTTGAAACTTGGCAAGCTTTTTGGCCTCACCAGGGGCCACTACCCCTGCAGTTTTCACCCCCATGTGTTGTAATGCATAGACATGACACAAGTTTTGCTTTCAAATATTTGGGGTGCAGTTTCTCCTGAAGCCCTGCACTGATCTTCTTGAGACTTGGCATACTTCATGCTCTTAGCAGAGGCTACCACCCTTACAAATCTCATCCAAATAAGAAAAAAAACCCCAAGTTATAGATATTTCATTGATTCCCCTTTATACCCTATAGCCGGATCTCTGAAGTGGCTCTAAATCTTTTCCGAACCACTTCGGGGAGCCGAGCGAAGCCAGAGCTTCAACTCGGATGTGCTGCTTTGGACACCAAAGCATCCAGAGCTTCTCTGGATCTGAAGCACAGTCTGAAGCCTTGCACAGCCCGACTTAGCATTATGTCACTGCTTGTGTTACTATGTGAAAAGATGAGAAGATAATTTCTGAACTGTTTAAATTGGCTTGGTGCCATTGACTTCCTGGCAACAAAACAAATGGCAATGGCTCTAACTACACTTTTCTTCTTTCAGTTGACGGGTGAAAATGGAATTGAAGAGGACAACTTTCAAGCCAAGCTGCAGAGGCAGAAGCGGCAGGGTATGTATCACTGACCTGAAGAGCCAGTGGTTCCTTGTGGGTGGCAGAAGAGCAGCTTTGTCAGCACTTCATTTCTCAATGGTGTGGATTGCAGCGATCAAGCATGGAGGGAGCCCTTAGCAGTTCTGGGTTATGGATAATCATTTGTGACACACAACCCATGTGTTTCTTTGTGTCAAAGGGGACTTTCACTCTACCCCCTTCACTTTGACAGATTTCAGGCCATATAAATCATTTTTCTGTTGCTTTCCATCCTTTGTGCCTGAGGTCCAAAGAGAGGACCAGGCCCTTGGTCAGCTGAGTAGGCAGAGAGAGCACTCCCATGCAGATCCATGCACCATTTGCTGAAAAAAGGGCCTAATTGACAGCCATTTGCCCAGGTAAAACCCTTCATTAAGCTATCATTACTGTTAAACAGCTATGAACAATAGAGACATCAGGCTGCAAGTCCGTTATTATAATCCACTTTAACACATGGCATTTCAGTTTCATCATATTTCTTTCCACAGCTCCACTTCGCCAGTCCCGTTCAGCATACATTGTCCATATTGACTTAAGTTTCACAAGTCCATCGGCACCAACGCAAGATTATTTCAAGAACCTTAGTCTGCCAATCTCAATAAACACCTCGGATTCAATGATAACCATTTCAAACATCAACATTACAACAGGTGGTCTCTTGTTATCTGTATGTCTTGGGGAGTACAGGGGTTTGTCTGTAATTTGATTTCATTTGCATTTTCATGTAGACGTCAGTAAGAGCAGAGCTGCCGGTTCAGAGACGTGAACAGATGACAGCATGTTCTGTCCTCTGCCTTCCACATTGCTGCTCTTCACAAAACACTGCTGCAGGCAGTATGCTGAACGGCGCTCTGTTCCCGCAGAAGGGACAGATCAGAGAAACCCCATGCTAAAGCATCTTGTGTTTTTATGAAGAAATAGTCTGATTAACATTTCAGGAAGCTGGAGCTCTGATTAATGTAGTGTTTACTTGCCACAGACTCACAGCTGGAATGTAAATCACTCAAAGAGGCTTTGTTTGAACCCTAGCAAGAACAACCATTTTTCAGGCAAAAATTTTTTCCTGATGAAAATCCTGAAGGCAATATTAAAGGACAATGCTCTGTAAAGGTTTTGTCCTCTGCTGCTGTTATGCAAAATTAGAGCCACAGAATATGTTGAATAATTAAAATATTCGGTAACATATAAGCATGCAAAGTATTTATAATAGTGCTGGGACTGGACTTTCTTTTCTTCTTCCTTATCTCAGGTCCAAGAGGAGTGGAAGGAAGTGCATACTTGCACAAAATACCAGCACACAATGTGTGTGCTGGTTTCCAAAGTATTTCAGAGCTATATCTAATTTACTAAAAGCATTTTGGCCATATGTTCTGTTGTCACTTTGAGAATTGTCACTTGGAGAGTTAACTTCAGATTAGCAGCCAGTGGTATGAAGGATGCATAACTTCATGCCTATTGAAATCATGTTGCATTTTAAAGTTTAAGAGCGAGAGATGTGCTATAATTTTAATGGTCGGTTTCTTATTAATCAGCATTACTGGACAGAAACCCTAGAGGCCAGATTCTGTTCCATCTATTAAGCACTTAAGTGTGATCTTATCCTACCCTCATGTCCCTAAAAAGTGCCTACTTTTGTAGCACATCATCTCAGCTTTAAGACTAAGTCACAAAAAAGCAGTGAGCAGGACCCATCCCTCTTCAGGAACTCACAATTAGACACCAGATATACGGAATATGATCCAGCTCTATGTGTCATAGAAAACCAGTGTTACCAGCTTTTAGATCCAGTGGTTAATAGCTGACCTTAAATTGATCCTGGGGCTTTTATCTATGATAAAAGACAACAGACCTAGAAGCTGGCACTGGGGAAATTTTCAGTCTGTGCTATATATTTAAATAAATGTCACACTTAAGTAAATCAGACTGATCCTTGAACAAGTGTGACATGCCTTTTTAGTCTGCCATTTGTAATGAATAATACAAGCCATCATATAGGCATTCGTATACCTCCTGCACTGCTTAAACATTTTGAAAATAGTATAGCTGGGTAAATATGTCTAAGGGAATTGTGACATGCAAAACTAAACCTCTAACCCATCACTATCATAGGTTTTCTGTTTGACACTAGTGTGTATTTTCATGGGGAAAATGATCTGCTGTTTTTGTGAAGAAGGGTATGAATGGCCAGGTGCAGCATACCGAGCCAATGCAACCTGTCCCTCTACCACCCTAGCGCCAGAGGAGACCTGTGGCCGTATTATACAACTGGCTTTTTTCAAGGACCTTATTGTCAGCCACAGCCTGGAAGTAAGAAGGATGTACGGTTGTGTTGATCATCTTACAGTAGGAAACCTGATTAGGGGAGAGATAGGATGTTACTATCAGTGTTGGGCAAAATGTGGCACATGGATCAAGCACAATACATGGAGCTACACTACGGGACGTGTTGTGACTCATATTTTTAATTGTAAATCCTGTCTTACTGAATACACATCCCAGTATATAATGCTACATTTTGAGCCAAGTGGCTTCAATTGGATCATGATCCGGTATTGCTCTCTCTGATGATTTTAATCATGAGTCTTGAAATGTTTGGTGTTCTCTCTGAAGCCCCCTGCTCCTGGACTCATGGGATTACATGGGTATCTCAGCTTTCATGAATACAAAGTAAGTTTCTGCTTATCAGAACTTCAGAGGAAGACTTAAAAATGTGACCAAATACTCTAAAAAAACAGCAAGTAAGAGGAACCCACTGTTTTTAAAATTCATGACTTTTTAGCCAAACTCATGACATGTTGACACCTGACTCATGGTTTTTTGAAACACTTAGGATCACAACTGCCAAATCAAATCTTGCCTTCTAGGGCTTGGGGTGACATTCAGTTCCCATCCTAGTCATCTAAGTGCCAGCGTAGGTCTTCTACATGGCTCTACCTTTCCCAACTAAAGGGTCTTGCTCCCCTGCTCAGGGTCAGGCTGATCACTGCATTTGAAGCCAGGAAGGAATTGTACCCCATGATGAGATCAGCTTGGACTGAGAGGGGTTTTGCCTTCCTCTATAACAGGGAGTGTGAGCCTCTTCCTTGGATCTCTCCGGTATATTTTAACAGACCTGCAGTGGCAGAGCATCCTCGTGCTTTACCCGTGGCAAGTCATGACATTTTCAGTGTTTGGGGGCATTATGCCTGGTAACTGTGCAAGAGGATACGATGGTTTAGAAAGGAATGATCCTGCCTTGAGCAAGTAGTTAGACTAGCTGATCTTCTGAGATCCTTTCAACTCTACTCTTCTATGAGTTTTTGGCATTGTTGGCCCTTTGATGGCCAAGAAGATGACAAAATTTGGAACTGTAGATGACCAGGCAAAAATATAATATCACCTTTCCTGTCTCCACAGTTTTAAAACAAAGGGAGGTACAGTTTTCAGAAGGATTGCACTCCTCTCTGACAGCCCATGATCAGAAAATCCCATAGCATGTTAAGCATCTTGCATTCTCTTTTATCCATTGGTTTGGGTCTTAGCCCAGCAATATGGGCCTGGAAGAGGGAGTCTTTCCATTATTTCCAATGAACTATGCACTTTGCCTTATTTGTCAAACAACCAAGTCTTGGCAAGCTGAGAGATCTGGGCATGAATGGAAAGTGAAAGAAATTTGAACACAAAGCGAGGAGATGATTTGACCTTGAGAGAATTTTATTTTGAATATTTCTGTTTTGTTTTGTGTTTTCTACAGACGCCCCGCCTATGAACAAGTCCATCACAATAAAAATGTCAGTCAAACTCAATATAACTTTTCAAAATGCCCTCAAGAATACCTCTTCTGATCTCTATATGGAATACAAACGCGACTTTGAATATGCAGTACGTCTTTGGCTTTTACAATCAATTTAATTTGCAAAAGATATTTCTCTTCATTCTGTTAGCAGCTGGTGTCCAGTGAGTGGGTTTCTTGCTCGATGAATAATGGCAGCATTAAAAATACACCCTGGTGATTGGTAAATGCAAAGACTGGTAAAAAATAAATTAAATTTAAAAAGCAAGCAAGAAGCTATAGCATTGACTGCTAGTAATAGAATTTCTCAACATATCTATTTTTGGAAACTTAGTAGACATTAATAATACCTGGGTCTTGTATAGTCCTTTTTATCTGCAGATCTAAAGGACTTCACCAAGAAGGTGAGTAGTCCCCCCATTTTACAGCTGAGGAAACCAAGGCATACGCAGAAGTGTCTTTGCCAAAGTCACCCAGCAGGCCCATAGCAAAATAGGAAACAGAGGCCAGATGCAGAATCCTGTTTCATTTAACAGACCTAAACAGCACTTTGCTACATAATTCCTGTATTTGGCACTTGTACAAAGTTAAAAATCCTATACCAAGTTCAATGTGGACATATCTGTCTCAGTTCTTTCTATATAAAACAGGCCCATTAGCAGTTTTCTGTCTCACAGGGGTGTTGGAAGACCAAAGACACTAAGACAGTGACCTGTGCAAGTCCCATGATAACCATCTCCCACTCCCATGATCTATGAGCAAATTGCCATTGATTTCACTGAAGCAGGTACACAGTAAAGTATTCAGGATGCTCCAGCGTAAAAGACACTGAAAATGTCAAATTATTCCTAAGGATTATTTCTTTTCTTGGGCCAACTGTATCATTGGGGCAGAGGTAGACAAGCTTTCAAATGCAAAATAATATGCCCTGATTTCTAATCTCCATTAAGATAGTCTAAATCAGGAATAACTCCACTGAAATCAGTGGAAGTGAGACAGGCACCGACCAAATTGTATCAGAGTGAATACTGATTCTTTGACCAAGTCAGTGCTCTGATTAGTAATGAAATATGTTAAGCTCTGTCAAAACATGCAGAGGATTCATATTGTGCACTGTGTTTCTTCTTTCTAGTTTAAAAATGCCTATCAACGTTTGCCTGGCTTTATATCAGCCACAGTTACAGGCTTCAGGTAAGGAAACTAGGTTTTTTTGCAGACAAACAAGAGCCCTTTTGCCTTGGTGTTTGATGGGGTATTTCAGCTTTGCCTTTGTCTGGGTGTATTGTTTTGCATGCTTTTCCAAGGAAACACCAAAACAGGAGTTGACCAGAACTGGGCGATAGTTTCTGGGGCTGAATGCAATGGTGAGGTCCATGCTGTCTCTGCAGAGGTCTCTGAAGCTCTGGTTTCTGGCAAGCTCCACCTCTCCACCCCCACTGTACCTACACCAACTGCCAGGAATGAGGAGATGAAGCTGTTCTGTTGATGCTCTGAAGCATGCTGGAGACAGAGACCTTGAGCACGTCAACAGCGGAGGAAGTATGCCTGGAGAGGGGCTCTGCTACATCCCTTCCAGATTTAGCACCTGCGGGGATGCGTTGTGCTCAAGAGCAGAGCTCCTGAGACCTCTGCAAAGATGCCATAGACATGTCCCAGTAGGAATGCAGACAGATGGGAATCTCCAAAGTTAGCGTGAAAATGGAGCTTGTACACTGGCTTCTGTACCGCTTCGACACTCCAAACAGGACCAAGGCTATTCTTGGGCCTCCTGCTACCTCTAAAGCACAAGTGTATTCCATTCAATGTATGTGAACTCAAAAACAGCTCATGAGAGGGTCGTACAGTCCCATTACTTGATTTCAGAATCAAGTAGTCAGACAGGACCTGAGAGTCACTGTTGTCATCACCCTTGTCATATGCATGTCCATCCTTCCCTTGGAAACCTCCAATGAAAGAGATTCCCTAGCTTCCCTAGGCAGCTTTTTTGCTCCCAGCTTTGAATATAAGAAATATTGACTAAGAGCGCCTATACATGTGCAGTGAGGCTGCTCTGACATGCTGTGATTACAGCCTTAGTCGAACAAACTTTGGTTAAAGTGCCCCTGCTACCATTTTTCAGTACAGGGACACATGTTAAACTAAAGCTTTAATTATATTTAGTTAAAGCTAATTGAACTAGCTTTAGTTAAAGCACACTTGATTAACTGAGTCTGCTGGAGCGTGGTAATTACCTCACTCCAGCAAACTCTAGTGTCATGTGTATCACCATCCCTGTGCTGAAAAATGGCAGCAGGGGTGCTTTAACTAAAGCTAGTTTGACGAGCTTTAATTAAAGCATCCCCAACATCATTTTTCACTATAGGGACACTGATACACATGATACTCCAGGTGCTTTAATTAGAGCAGCTCTCAAAGCACTCCCCCTCTCCCCCACAATTCCCAACACACATCCATACATGCCCTAAAAGACAAGTATTAGCACTTTTCTAAAACATAACTACTCTTTAAATGCTTGTATCTGTTTAGGTATGGAAGTGTTTCTGTGGACTATGATGTAAAAGCAGTTTCAGTGACATTAGACCAACTTGAAAATGCCAACAGAGATGTAGTGAACTCAATAAATGCATCCTATATGATCAACCCCGATTCTTTTGTTGTTTCAGCAGTAGTAACTGGTAAGACTTAAGCTGCAGCACTTGTACTATGAATTTACTTTCACATTTGCAGGCAATGTATATACAACTGTCTCTTGCTGTTGAATACATTAGACCAGATCTTCCAAAGAGCTCAGCTTTTGTGAAGGGAATGAAATGAAAGGCTCAAATAGCCAAGAACATTTACCCCCAGTGTCTCCCAGGACAACAACATTCCTGTAAATTCATCACTAAATCCCAGCACAGTCCCTCCATGGGAGATAAACTGAATATTGTGCAGTTCATGGTAAAGGGTTATCATGACAGAACCTCATATGCTAATGGCTGAGAACTGAGGCAGCACAGGTCAGATCCCCAGCATTTGCTGGATCAGTAAGACTCTCAAAATACATTTCACCAGGGCTGGGATTTGCAGTGGTATCTCTGACCAACATTGCCAGTCCACTGATGGAAACCACTCACTATCATGAGAGGCAGTGTGGTATTGTGACTCAGGAGATTTGGAGTCTTTGCATAGACCTGTCATTGTCCTGGTGGCTCACCATGGGCGAGTCATTTTAGGAATCAGAGCAATCAGCATCCACTGGCATTATTTTATTCAATGGCTAGGCATTATTCTATCATACATCATATGATGCCTTGTAGAGGTAAATGCATATCAGTACTATCACATTCAGTGATGCTGACCATATATAGTTTGCAAAGCATTTGGGGTTCTTTTGCAACAGGAGGCACTGAGTCAATATAAGTTGAAGTCAGTGCCATAGCGGGAGCAGGGCTAATGGGGCAACCACCCTGGGCACTGAAGTGAAGGGGCACCAACAAGCACTGCCTAGCTGAGTGGGTCAAGCGGCTCATTTGGGGGGCATGGGGATGGGAGAAGGATGGCTCCCACTGCTGCACGCACTCCCAGGCATGGGGCGAGGGTGGGCTGCTGCTGTAGCTTTTGCCACGAAGGCCGTGCTTTGTTGCTATGGCACTGGTTGAAGTAATACCAATACAACAGACTTCTTGTTGCCTTTTCAGATCAAACAAACTTATATGTGTTTCCTGACGACATTTTCAAGGGGGATACAGTAATAATGGCATGCGGGACAAAGATAGTTCCTGGGATCGTAACTTGGGATCATTCTGGACAAGTAGTTTCACAAAGCGACCGACATTCAATTCAAACAACAACCACACCAGAAATGTCAATATCAGCGCTGAAAATTACCAGCATTGCACAGAGTGACAGTGGTATGATTATATGGCTCTTGCTAAATCTATATATGCAAAGGGGCTGTAAGTAATTTTATAGAGAAACAAAGATGAGTGTGATCATTTCCTGATAGTTTGGTCATAGAATCAGAGAGATGTCGGGCTGGAAGGGACCTCCAGAGGTCATCTAGTCCAACCGCCTACCTGAGGCAGGATCATCTCTATTCAAACCATCCCATAAAGCTGTAAACTCTACATAAGACTACTTTCAATCCAGACACGACACAGACCTAGCATCCTTACCTGCCACAGATAAAGCAGGGGAACCACAGCAGTCAATGTCCTTCTATACAATGTTGTTAATATATGCTCAAGAGGTCCAGGGTAAAGGGCCATGCTGCCCCCAGCTGCCCTCCCCCCCACCACACAATTTGTATCAATCTGACCAGGGGGTCAAAATCCTTCCTGACCCCACATATGACGATCAGTCTGACCCTGTGTGGAGGGGAAAAACTCTAGCCAGGAACCTCTGGCTTGACTCCTAGCAGGAGAATTGGCACACCCCAGTTGAAGTCCTCAGCCTTAGCTGCAGCCAGCACTTAATGACTCCGGAGAGGCTTAAAAACACTCTGACACATGTATCAGAAAGTACCAGATGAGCAGTAGCACCAGATGAGCTTCATCTCAGGGTCCTGAAGGAACTGGCAGAGGAGATCTTGAAGCCCTTGACAATGATCTGCATGATATCGTGGGAAATGGGCCAGGTCCCAGAGGACTGGAAAAGGGCCAGTGTACTGCTCCTCTTTAAAAAAGGCAAAAATGAACTACAGACCAGTTAGCCTCACCTCCATACCTGTGACGTTATTAGAGCGTATGCTAAGGATAGCCATTTGCAAGCATCTGGAGGAGGAAGGGGTGATTTGCATTTTGGATAGGGAAGCCTCAGGGCAGGGTGTTCAACTAGATGATCTCTGTAGGTCTTTGCCAGCCCTTACTTCTCTATGATTCTTTGAGTTCATTTACAAAAATAGAAGGAAAATCTAGTGTATCCCAGCACTTATCTCTGCTTTGCTTTAATGAAACAGCCACAGAGTGCCAAGATAACACCTTGGAAGATACTACCTTAAGGCTATGTAATAAATTAATATGTTTGTGACACTTTACGAATAGGTGATATATAAGTGTTTAGTATTAGAGAGAGAGAGAATATGGAGGAACATTAGTTTGGGGGTTAAGACTCTTGACTTGAGTTACAGTCCTGATTTTGATGCTGACCTGCTGTGTGATGAACAAGGCACTCCATCTCACCTGTGAAATCCTGGAGCCATGATACCTCCTTTGCAAATTGCTTTAAGATCTGCAGGGAGCATTTCTGCATAAAAGCTAAATATGAGAGAGGCTGAACATGATCAGAGCAATAGGCAAGGTTTTCTGCATTTGTATCATATAAACCCAAATCCAAGACGACTTTGAATTTAAGGCAATCCCCCAACAATTAGATTTAAAACATGGAAAATGTGTAAAAGTGCTAAAATTCATCTCCCCAACTGCTGCAGTATGTCAAGCAGCAGCAGGGGGGGAAGAGGTAAGGGCAAGACAAAGGCAGTGGCGGGGAGCAGAGGCTGTGGGGAACAGGTAGCAGGGCAACATCTGCAATGCCAATCCCAAGCCTGGGTTGGGGCTGCAGTTGGAGTTCCAGCAGCCACCTGCCCTCCTCCCCACCCCCCAATTGTGCTCAAATCCAAGATGGGGCACTTTCCCCCCCACACCATGTTGACTAGCAAGGTTGTGGGGGAGAACCTCATCTTGGATGTGAGCAAATACAGTGTTTGGCCCTGATTAAGGAGACAGCTGAGAATGCAAGAGGGCAGAGCAGATAAGGTGCCAGTAATCAAAGCAAGAAATGACAAAGAGCACAGCAGTGTACTAGGAGGAGCATGGCTGTGTGCTAGGAGGAGCACGGCAGTGTGACAGGAGGACAGGTGGGGCGTAAACAAGCAGTTGAGAACAATCCTGCCATCCAGGTGGGGCGGAAGGCCAAAAGGAGTCTTGTGTGAGAAAGCAGGAAGAAGGGCAACAAGTATACTTGAAAGGAAGAGGCGGAGAGATGTACACAGGAGGAGATGGGTCTGGAAGACATAAGTACTATGTGCAGTATTGTTGTTCCCCCCAAAACAATGTTCCAACTGACTAACCAAATGTCCTTACAGGTCCCTATACATGCGTGTTTAAAGACAATGCTGTACCCTCCAACGTGTTGTACAAAGCAGCCCACAATTTAACAGTTGCTGCAATAAACATTGTACCATCACATAATATTGATGTTGTATGTGAGAGGGTCGATGTCTTGCTCACCTGCTGCATTGACAGAAGTTTACAGTCATTTAATGTAAGGTGGTACATAAGCGGATTACATATTTCAGGTAAGTTCAAAAACACTCTTTTCTATACCAAATCTCCCCTCTGTATTTGCACCTGAAAATATGCAGCTGTTTTGTATGCTTAGCATAAGTTGAGGAGTGGTGCACAAAATCAGGTTCAACATCCCCTTTTACCTCATCCTTGACGTAAGTCTACTCTGAGGATCACAATGAGACAGCTGATTGGGACGGCTCTAAATTATGCCAGCTGCAGCTGCCAAAGAGGGTTGGAAACTGTAAGTGTTCAAATGGGTGATATTTGAGGTTGTGTTACTGCAAATACTTATTTAGGGTCTGAATCTGAAACCCTTCTTGCTAACTTCCCCTCATGCATCCAAGCAGGGTTGGGTACTTGATCAGTCAAAAAATAGTTAGTCAACTGACCAGTCAAATAGTATTAAATAATGATCACAAATTCTAAGCATGAATTTCTTTGAACAATGTCAAGAGAGACTTTAATCTTCAATAGGATAGATACTTTAGCTAACTACAAAAAAAAAAGTTAGTTAATGGCTATCGTGAAACGATGAAATTAAATTCTAATAAATTACGATGAATTAATCAGTGTTAGATAAGTGTAAATGGGAATGATCTTCAAGACTGAACAGTTCTTCTTTTCCTCGGCTTTTATCCCAAAAGCCCACAGTCAGCCTGAACACTTACGAAATGTTAGAAAAGAAATGAAAAAGAGAGAAAACACAAATAGCAGCTTTTAAAATCACTTTTATAATGCAGCTCTGCTATGTAGGTAGGAGGCCAATGCTTCAAGCATCTTGCTCTTTGCAGGATGCCTGCAGTCAGAGCAGATGGTCAGGAGGTGACGCTTTTCTATGCTGTTGGTTTTGGGCTCTTCCTTCAGCCCAGAGTAGCTCTTGCAGTCCTACCTGGCTTACTGGGGGGAAGGGGAAGGAGGGTAGAAGAGCTCAGGTAAGGGCAGGAGGTATCTGCTCATGAATGGAGAGAGGGAGAGTGTGCATGTGTGTGTGCCTGTGTGTGTTTGCATGTGTGGGTGTGTGTGCGTGTGTGTGTCCTGATTCCTGCAGGACTGAGCAGCAAGGAGCTCTTACACCTGCCCTTGCTTACAGTGATGCAATAAAAAGGTAGGCCTATCCACTGACATTCTTGACTTCATGGACTATTTGATACTTTTTGACTGCAGTCAAATAATAGGTGGCATAACTAGGACAGGGTGACTGGGGCAGCTGCCCCGGGTGCTGACTTGAATAAGAAAGGGCAGAAAAAAATGGTCACTATTTGTGCAATTGCGCGGCACATTAGCAATCAAAAAGCCTCCCTTTGCTTGGCAATTACTCTGTGCCCCAGCCTCCTTGTTACACCGCCATTGTCTAAGTATGCTCTGCTCATCCTGAGTAAGGATTGCATAGTTGTGGGGTGAAGAGGTCTAAGATACTTGGTCATTTTTCAGGGTCACTACTAGCTTGTGCAATTTGGGTGCAATCCTGAACTCTATGCCACTGTGAAGTTTGCCCGAGTAAAGGCTGAATGTGTAACTTCAGGATGTGCCATCTAAAAAACTGCCAAAGAAAATGTTTCAATACTTAAGCCTTTTTCACAGCAGCACAAGTCCTTGTGGATGTGAGACACCTCAGAAACAACTTTATTTATTTTACCCTAGGGACTCAAAGCATCAGGGACAACTGTACTGAATATCTCCTTGAAATTAAGGATTTCCAGTGCCCCCGTAAAAAGTCAGGTGCTGTGGCAACATACACATGTGAGCTGAGCACTGGGAATGGGGCCAGCAGAAATGAATCCATCAAAGTGACATATTTACAAATAGGTAAGGATCCTCCTAAGAGTACCACAGGGCAGGAGCTGCCTCTCCCTGTTGGGTATGGCCTGCGTATGGCACCACATACAAAAGACTAATTATGACAAGGCGTTGTTAATAATGTGTCATTTATCTTAATTTTCTAGCACATATAACGATAACTCAATCCCCAAGTGTCTCTGAGGGATACAGTTTTTCCCTAACGTGCACCAGTAACGTGACGAATTATGATAAAGTCATCTGGCAAATCCAGACGGGAACCACTAATATAACAATAGAAGGTGACCCATACATCCACACTTACACCACCAAGGAGCAAACCGAGTCTAATCTCACAGTAACTGCTGCCACGCTGGAGTGGAACGGTGAGTGCAGGCTCCAAATCCTGGTTTACGTGGGCAACTCGTGTTACCAAACCACTGGAAAACTAGGAGTCCCAACTGGAGGTGGTTTAGAAGTCAATTAGAACTTAGCCCATAGTCACTTAGGCCTAGATCCACAAACATTTGGCTGCTGAAATAAGAGTAACTTAACTCACCTAAATATTTCCAGTGTCCATGCCTGAGCAGTCCAATTTGACTTTCAGCAAGACTGACTCCCCAGGGACAAAATTACAGAGGTATTTAGGCACTAAAGCAGGCAGATAGGTGCTTAGTGGGATTTTCAAAAGAACTGAAGTGATTCTAGTGGCATGGATGCCTTTACCGGGATTACTTGCAGGATTAAAACTGGGCCACACTTTAACGTTTTGCTGAACAGCAGCTTAGAAAAGTTTTATACAACTGTGTCACCATTACTTGCCACACAGTATTACTGTCCTCCCTCGAGGTGTCACTGGCTGTTCTTCCACAACCAACTTCTCTTGAGGTGGAGTTTTGCAATATGCCAACCTGTAGACCAGGATCCAGGTCACAGGCCCTGGATACTTACAGTCTAAGTAGGGTTTGTACTGTTGGTGCCTCTCTAAGAGCTGTGATTAATGGTGTAATACATAGAAACTACGCAGCCTCGTTTTGGCAGCAGGGCTGCAGCAGTCATGCACATTGCTAAAGATAACACTGAACCATGTGGATCTTACCTAACTTTTTACCTGTTCCTGTTCTGCAGGCATAGGACTTACTTAGAGGCAGCCTGCAGTTTCTACCTCTCCCCGCATCTGTCTATCACCCTTATGGCAAAACAACCTCTTCCCCCTTCCCTTTCTTTTCTAGATCCATAGTCTTTCCCTAGTTTGATCCCTTTCCTTCCCTTCTGTCTCTGAGTATTTGCAGGGATGCTCTATCTCAGGGTCATTGTTCACTTTTCCTGACTGGTTTCTTCAGCAGTCTCTCTCAAGATAACTCCATAGCATATAACCCATAATAAACAGCCACACAGAGCATGCACACTCAACATGATTACTCCAGAATAATTTACTATGGATTTTACTCCAGATTAAGAAGCAGACTCAGATGCCCAGGGTAGGGGATACTGCAACACCTGGCCAGCCCAGCCCAGATATCCCACAACGGATACCTGGCACCTTCTATGAAGTAACTATTCCACATAGTATAGTTACTATATGTATTTCAAAGGGTAACTTTACCCTGGATTAGAGTGATTTGCTACAGAGTAGGCTGTGCATCATGTAGCTGCTCCATTTTGCTTCTAGTAAAGTTAATTTCCTATGTAGTAAATGTGTCCTGTGCCTGCAGCTACAGCTAAATGCAATCCAGGGATTTTTGTTCATTAAAAACAATCCAGGTATTTTTCCACGTGTCCTGTTTTGCTTTCTACTGCGATAGACTGAGGTGTGTTTCTGTTTTGTTACTCTCAGGTACCTATACCTGCACATTCTTCCAAAAAGACTTGCCAAGTTCTGCCAGTACAGCTGTTGAAGTTGTTCCTTTGCCTCTGAAGCAGAACATTTTCGTGGATCCTGTTGAAGCATTTATTAAGTGCAATACCCAGCAGGAGCTGAAGTGCTGCACAGACAAAATGGGACACTACAACGTTACTTTCACTGTTCAAAACAGAACATTTTTTCATGGTAAGAGATACAATGTTTTCCAGTGGTCTTGCAAAACGGTTGTTCTGAACGCATATGATGTGATGTGATTGGAATAACAGACGTGGTGGGATAGCGTGCATGACTGGAGCACTGTCATGGATGGGTACAAGCTGTGCGGAAAGGACGGGCAGGGGAGAAGAGGAGGAGGAGGAGGAGTTGTGCTTTATGTAAAAAAGCTTTATGACTGCTCTGAGCTCCAAAATGAAATTGGAGATGAGCCTGTTGAAAGTCTCTCAGTTAGGATCAGAGGAGAGACCAACAAGGGGGATGTTGTGGTGGGCGTGTACTATAGACCACCAGACAAGGAGGAAGTGGTGGATGAGGCTGTTTTCAAATAAATAGCAGAAGTTTCCCAATCACAAGCCCTGGTTCTCATGGGGGTCTTCAGTCCCCCTGACATCTGCTGGGAGGACAATACAGCAATGCTTAGGTGATCCAGGAAGTTTTTGGAGAGTGATGGGGACAGCTTCCTAGTGCAAGTGCTGGAACAGCCAACTAGGGGCTGAGCTCTTCTTGATCTGCTGCCCTCAAATAGGGATGAATTGGTGGGGAATGTAGTATAGTAGATGGCAACTTGGGCAGCAACAACCACAACATGGCTGAGTTCAGGATCCTGAGGAAAGGAAGGAAAGAGAGCAACAAAGTAAGGACCCTGGATTTCAGAAAAGCAAACTTCAACTTGCTCAGGGAACTCATGGGCAGGATCCTCTGGGAAGCCAGACTGAGGGGGAGAGGAGTCCAACAGAGCTGGCTGTACTTTAAAGCTGTGGGTCGCGACCCAAAAGTGGGTTGCAAGAATATATGAAAAGGTCAAGAACAAACTTTAAAAATAGATTTTCCTTTAAAGGAGAAAAACATGGGAAATTGGAGATTTTCCATTGCTGGCTGGCAGAGTTGCAGCCTACAAGAGGCTTCTTGGGGCCTCCCATGCCTTACACACCCCACCCTGCCCCATACCTGGGGGCAGGAGGCAGCACGTTGAGAGTGAGGGGCACTGGGTCAAGACTGCCTATCTATGTTTACGCATGGGGCCTGGTACAAAAAAGGTTGAGAGCCACTGCTTTAAAGAAGCCTGACTGAGGGTGCAGGAACAAACCATCCTGATGTACAGAAAGACTAGCAAGAATGGCAGAAGGCCAGCTTGGCTTAGCAGGGAACTCTTCAGTAAACTAATCACAAAAAGGAAGTTTATAAGAAGTAGAAGCTTGGACAAACAACTAGGGAAGAGTATAAGAGTACTGCTCAGACATTCAGGGATCAAGTCAAGAAGGCCAAAGTGCAGTTGCAGCTAGCAAGGGATGTGAAGGGTAACAAGAAGGGTTTCTATAAGTATGTTGGTAGCAAGAGGAAGACCAGGAGAAGTGCGGGTCCCTTACTGATTAGAGCAGGCAACCTTGCGACAGAGGATACAGAAAGGGCTGAAGTGCTCAATACCTTTTTTGCCTCAGACTTCACAGACAAGGTCAGCTCCCAGACTACTGCACTGGGCAGTAAGGCTGTGCAAAATTTCACCAGACACTTCATTTCAACACTGTGTCTACTCATTTCAAGGTTGAAACAGCAAAATCAAAGCGGAACAAAGGGCACTGAAATACCATCAAAACATAATGAGGATAGTCAAAACATTTTGAAAGTCAAAATGTTTTGACCACAGCGCTTGGGGTGGGAAGTCAGTCCAGCTGGGCTGATTACCCATCCCTGGTGCAAGATCCAGCAGGGGACAGACAGTCAGCTCATCTGAGTTTCCCTGGCTTGATCATGGGGCTGGGGTCGGGAACTCAGCCCAGCTGGGCTGAGTTCCCTTCCACAGCTCCGTGGTTGAGTGAAACATCGAAACAGCGTCAAAATAGCCTCACTGTTTCAACAAAGCAAAACACTGAAGCTGTTTCAACTCTAAATGAAAGCAATATAAAACACTGTTCCCTCCAGACCTCAAAACTGAAGTTGAAATGAAACAGTGCCGTTTCGGACAGCCCTACTGGGCAGCACAGTTTGGGGAGGAGGTAAGCAGCCCTCAGTGATGAAAGAACAGGTTAGGGACTACTTAGAAAAGCTGGACATGTACAAGTCCATGGGACTGATGGGATGCATCTGAGGGAGTTGGCTGATGTGATTGCAGAGACATTGGCCATCATCTTTGAAAACTCATGGAGATCAGAAAAGGTCCCAGATGATTGGAAAAGGGCAAACATAGTGCCCATATTTAAGAAAGAGAAAAAGGAAGATCCAGGGAACTACAGACCAATCATCCTCACCTCAGACCCTGGAGAAATCATGGAGCAGATCCTCAAGGAACGCATTTCTAAGCACTTGAAGGAGAACAAGGAGATTAGGAGCAGTCAATATGGATTCACCAAGGGCAAGTCCTACCTGACCAAGCTGATTGCTTTCTGTGATGAGGTGACTTGGCTCTGTGGATGTAGGGAGACCAGTGGATGTGATATACTTTGATTTTAGCAAAGCTTTTGATATGGTCTCCCACAACATTCTCGCAGACAAGCTAAGGAAGTACAGGCAAAATGAATGGATTGTAAGGTGGATAGATAATTGACTGAAGCATTGGGCTCAGAGAGTAGTAATTAATGGTTCAATGTCTAAATGGCAGCCAGTATCAAGGGGAATGCCCCAGATGTTGGTCCTGGGGCCTGCTTTGTTCAATTTCTTCATCAATGACCTGGAAGATGGTATAGAGTGCCACCTCAACAAGTTTGCAGATGACTCCAAACTGGGGGAATACTAGATATGCTGGAGGGTAGGGCTAGGATTCAGAGTGGCCTAGACAAATTGGTGGAGTGGTACAAAAGAAATCTCATGAGGTTCAACAAGGACAAGTGCAAAGTCCTGCACTTAGGATGGAGCAATCCCATGTACCAATACAGGCTGACTGGGCAGCAGCTCTGCAGAAAAGGACCTGGGGGTTATAGTGGACAATAAACTGAATATAAGCCAGCAGTGTGCCCTTGTTGCCAAGAAGGCTAACAGCATTCTGGGCTGTATTGGTAGATGTGCTGCCAGCTGATCAAAGGAAATGATTATTCTCTATTCAACACTGGTGAGGCCACATCTGGAGTACTGTCCTTTGTTTCCTCTAATCATTGCTTTATTTCATAGATTTCATAGATTTCATAGACATCAGGGGTGGAAGGGACCTCGGGAGATCATCAAGTCCAGCCCCCTGCCCAAAGGGCAGGAAGTCAGCTGGGGTCATAGGATCCCAGCAAGATAAGCATCCAATTTACTCTTGAAGGT
>NW_017728918.1:1804275-1808174 GCF_001723895.1 Crocodylus porosus
CATCCTTTTTGAATTGTGGAGCCCAAAACTGGACGCAGTACTCCAGCTGCGATCTCACCAAGGCCAAGTACAAGGGGAGAATGACGTCCCGGGATTTGCTCGAGAAGCATCTATGGATGCAAGCCAGCATTTTATATCTCATTTTAGATTGTAAGCAGGGATCTGTTGTTCAGTTTTCTTGAAGCGCTTAGCAAAAGCTTAATACAAATAGGCATAAGTTAATCTGGAAGGATCTGAATCTGTCTCTTTGGCAGTTAATGGGAATTTTACCATTTATTTGAATATGTGTAGTATGAGCGCAAAAGTCATCAAAGTGTTTTCTGGGATTTCACCATTAGTCTTCACCAGTGACTTTCAAATCCGTTTTACTCAGTTTGCCAACATTTCCTAGACATTTGTTTTTATATGTTTGAAACATAGGGTGAGATTTTTCAGTTGGGTCCCAGTAACTAAACCCAAGTGTTCATGTTGATAATACAAGCATCTACAAATATTTAAAATACATTTAAAAGACAAAGGGAAAAGACAGGATGGCCCACGGGTTTAGGTGCAAGGGCATACTATCAAGCAATATTTGAGGTGCACTATGAGGAAACATTTCTTTAAGATGGAGATCTACTAGGCCACAAAGCAGTCTCTCAAAAGCAACCATGAAAACTCCAGTCTTTGGGCAATGTCAAATTTATGCCACAAGTAATCCACAACATAATGCAAATATTTATCTTGCATTTCCCAGGGATATAGGCAACTGATTTTTTTCCAGTGTGAAGGCCTGTGATTCTGTGCTTTTGTATTTAGTACAGTTTGCTTAATGTGTTTCGTATACTAGATATTCCCAAACCACTCCAATAATAACTAAATCATGATATTCAGAATAAAAAAAAAAATGGACCTCTAGGGTGCTGACAGACACGGAAGAAAACAAAACAAAACAGTGCTTTATCGGAAGAGGAGTCGCATCTGTTTGACCCGGCTCCCCAGCATCCGTATAGCTTGCGTGCTTCAGTGGGGCTTTTTGGTGATTCAGTCAGCTATTAGATAAAAGAGCCCAAAAGCCCTGCACATGACCTGTACAGATGCTGGATAAGCAAGGTCATACTGATGCAATTCCTCTTCTAGACATGCACTACGCTTGGTGCAGGGGCACACTGAGCTGAAAGTCGAGAGCTGGGGGGGGTTTCTCCATGTCTGTAAGCATCCCTATTATAATGTAAAAGGTCACAACATTTGCAGTAACCCCTCAATGTCATGTATTTGTTCTATGTCTGTAGCTAAAATAAGTGAAGAACAGAAATGTAACAAAGTCCAGTTATAATTAATTTTACTAAAAATATAATAAAATCATAGTATAGAAATCTAGGACTGGAAGGGACCTGGAGGTCATCTAGTACAATCTCCTTCTCAAGGCAGGATCATCCCTGTCTAAATGGCCTCATGCAATTGCCAAAAGTTTCCAAGGATGGAGATTATTAGGCCTGTGGGAGTAGGCAGGTATTAGATCTGGCTTCAGATCCAGCCGCTTCAGATGCCAGGGATCCGATCTGGAGCTCCGGATCGGTTTCCCTCTTCAGTCTGGCCATAGGGTATAATGGGGGATCAATGAAATATCTACAACTTGGTTGTTTATTCTTCTGATTTGGGTGAACCATGCAGGGGTGGTAGCCTCTGTTGAGAGCATGAACCTCGTCAAACTTCAAGATCAGTGCAGGGATTTGGGGGAAACTCTACCCCAAATTATTGAAAGCAAAACTCATGTCACATATATGTGTTACACCACTGGGTGGTAAAAACTCCAGAGTTGGTAGCCCCTGGTGAGGCCACAAAGCCTGCTGAGCTTCAAGAAGATCAGTGTAAGAGTTTGGGAGGAACTGCACCCCAAATTCTTGAAAGCAAACTCATGTCAAGTGTATGTGTTACAATGGGGGGGGCAGTGAAAACTGCAGGGGTGGTAGCCCCTGCTGAGGCCATGAAGCCTGCCAAGTTTCAAGAAGATCGGTGCAGGGGCTTGGGGGTAACTGCACCTCAAGCTGCTGACAGGCAAAGCTCGTGACATAGATGACCCTGTGTGTGTTAAGGCTCAGCGGGCTGAAAACTGCAGGAGTGGTGGCCCCTGCTGAGGCCACGAAGCCTGCCAGCTGTGTGTGTCTCACTGAGGGAGTCTGTCTTCTGGGGCCCCGCACCTCTGGCTGCTAGCAGGCAAAACTCGTGATGTGGGTGGGTGAGACTCTGTGTGTGTGTGTGTGTGTGTGTGTATGTGTAAGGTGCACCCTTCCTGGCGCTGGGGCCTTTGCACAACACGGCAGTGTGCCCCAGTGAGGCCTCCTTCTCCCCTATAGCCTCACATGCAGTCTGCCAGTTTATGTGACAACAGGTAAAATAACTCAGCTGGCTCAACACCAGCAGCAGCAGCAGCAGCATCAAAGGTCCCCAAACAGATCTGTTCACAGAGCCTGTCGTTTTATAAAGGAATTGACAGCAAGAAGTAAAGAAGTTGTGTTGTGTTGGACATGTGATGTTACTCATAGTGTTTGATGGCTTAACTTGTGTTTTTTATGTATATATGTTTCTTATGAAAAAAAAGGAGTACTTAAAAAAAATGTATCTTTGGAAGCTTTAGGGTTGAAAACCGCTTTGTCAGGCTGAGGAAGTACCTGCAGCTGGTCCTGGATGGAAGGAATAGTAAAGAAGCCAGAGGCTGGCCTGGCCTGCAGTGCAGGCTAGAAAGCCAGTCAGTGAAAATGGAAATGGAGGCGTTGGGAGGGAGGGACAGGCTGGGGCTGGGGGTAGGAGAGAAAGGGGGATGTAGCAGCGCAGGTAAAAGTGCAGAGGTGCCCGGGGTGTCAGATGTCCGGCAGGTCGCGGTGTGCCAGACCTCCACTGTGTATACTGAGTCCATGAGTTTCTGCACCCACTACCTAGGAGGCTGATGAAGTGCAATTCATAGGCCCAGCTCTGAAAAGTGGTTTGCACATTGAAACAAGCACCTACCCTCATCACCAGCCCTGAAGCCGACTTCCTACAGCTCAAACCACAAAACCTGCCAACTATCTCCAGTACCCCCCAACCTGCACACCAGAATCTATCAAAGACGACAAAACCCACCACCGGTGGGGGCACATTCCTCACCAGAAAACACTCTGCCTCCAGTCTCTCAGGCCTCGTCCTGAGAGGGACCAACTACAATGCAAACCACTTTACAGAGCTGGGCCTATGAAGAGCACAAGCATCGCACCAACGCTCTGGGTGATCTCACGCACCTTGGTGACACGCCCCCCTCTCTGTCCACCTTCCCCCCACTGGTCCAGGGTGGCCTGCCTCTGCTCTGGGGGGAAGGGGGCTGTGGAGCAAGCAGGGGCCTTCCCTTTCGGCATGCTCACACTGGTGCCAGGCTGAAGAGGAAGAAGGGCAAGGGGGTGCTGCCTCAGATGCAGCAGCATCGCTGTGGTGGAGGAGTGTCTCGCATCCTTGCCATGGCTCATGTGCCGTTGGCAGTGCTGACAGATGGCAAACCTGGGGTCATCTGCCAGATCAAAATGCTCCCACACTACGCTACTCCCCCGCTTCTGGGTGGATGGTGAGGATCCTGCCTTATCCCACTCCTCAGCAGGATGAGGCTCAGCAGCAGGAGGAGCTGCCTCAGCTGAGCCACTTGCCTCCACAACCTCAGCCGCCTCCGAGGTGCTGCTTTCTGGAGGAGACCTGGGTCTAGGGAAGATTTGAGGGGTGTGGAGCACAAACGCTGATTCCCCCGCAGCCCCAGAATTGCCTGAGCCAGCGCGCTCGGCATCCCTGGGTCCAGCTCCAGCTCCTCCGCCGGCAGTGGGAGGCTCACGCTGAGAGATGACGCTGGGGTGGAGGAGACAGTGATTCCAGTGCTGGTGCCCACGGCTGGACTGAGG
>NW_017728918.1:1809479-1811530 GCF_001723895.1 Crocodylus porosus
TTTTTTTTTTTTTTTTTTTTTGCAGTAGCACACCAGTGACTTATATTCAGTTATATTCAGTGTTGCAGCTTAGCCACCTAGCCAGTCGTACTCCACCTTGTATTTGTGCATATAATTGTGCCATCCTAAGTGAAGTACTTTGCACTTCCATAACTGAATGTCATTCAGTTAAGACCGTTTTCCTTATTATCAAAGTGTTTTTAAATCCTAATCCTCCCTTCCAAAGTATCTTCTAGTTTCATCTAGAAATGTACTAAGTGTGTACACAATCCTATCCTCCAAGGCGTTAACCAAGATAGAGATTCCTGGGGAATCCTATTTGAAATGTCTTCCCTTTTTGACATTGAGTCACTGATGACTACTATTTGAGCATGTTGATCCAACCAGTTGTGCACCCCACTTATAGCTGGTTCATTTAGACTACATTTACTTTGCTTACTCATGAGAAAGGCATGGGAGACAGCATCAGAAGCCTTGCTAAAATTGAAGAATATCACATCCACTGCCTGTCACGTTGTTGTATAAGGAAATCAGATTGGTCAAGCGTGACTTGCTTTTGACAGACACGGTGCCTGTTCCCGATTACTTTGTTATCGTCCAGCTGCATAGAGATTGATTCCTTTATGGTACGCTTCAAAATCTTTCCATGTGTCAGTATTAACAGACAGAAGACACATACACCTTCAGCAGTTCAGCTGACCCTAGGCAACCAGAGACTGACAGTTGGACCAATTCAACATCATTCTGGGTAGGCTCGGATAGGAAATAGATCTCATCTTGCTTGACCAGAACAGTAATTGGATGCAATATATTGCTTGGTATCACTGATAAGAAATGGAAAGTAGGTGGCTAATGAAGAATCATTGGAAAGATTACTCTGAGACATACATGATGACTGAAAGTCAAATGGAGGGTGGTGCAGAACCTGGGATTAAGAGTCCTAGATGAATGTCTGCAGCGGAAGGAGGGACAGGAACAAACCAGAAGAGGCTCCTCCAAAAATTTCCAGCACCTGCTACTTCTGTACAGTAAAGAATGACTTAGGAAAAATGTAGTCTCACACCACAAAGCCAAAAAGGTGCTACATTATGCATCAGGAGAGAGAAGGGATGGCATAAGGGGTAGGACAGATGGACCATAAGCAGAGAAGACCATTAGCTGGAAAATCAGGAATTTATCCCTTAGAGGATCTCGTTGCTTTAAAGCATTAGGAAATGTCTTGCTTTTTCTTGCTCATGGAACCAAAATCTAATACTGACATACCTAAAATATTTCTTTGCAGAGAAAATGAACCAGACGTGCTACGTGTATAATTACAAAGAAAACATATGCAACAAAAATCTCTCGGTGTACTGCACCTTTCAAAACCGCATCCACGGAAGTGTTCAAAGTCCTTACATGGAACTGCGTCTTATCTCTAGTAAGATGAAATCTTAGCAATGATATGGAGCGTTTGAATGTAGACTATTCATGTGTTTGTTAAATCAGAGGCCCTGTAAGGTAGCACTGAGGCTACCTATATCACCAGCATGGGCTTTAGTTACAGATGACTGGGAATTTTCTCTCAGGTTTTTATGTTGGGGTTTTTTTCTTCTTTTTTTGATGGACAATGTGGATTCCACAAGAAAACTCTCATTATGCTGCGTGTTTCAAAATTAAAGCAAAGTGCTTTGCTTCTAACTCAGTTCAGCATGCAACTCTGTTTCCACTTGAGCTGCCACAATGTCTTATGGGAGATGTAGTCTGGGGGCCTCACTCCCCCTTCTTTCTTTTGGGCTTGATTCCCCATCAAGATTACATCTCTCAGGATGCAGCAGAGTCAAAGGGCGCCCATATTGCACTGCAGCTGTTCAGCTTCTACAAGCTTTAGGGCGAGGTTGTGGTGCATCCTGAGAAGGGTCTGCCCAAGGAGCCCAGCATCTAGGAAGAAACAAGGACTTAGTACACTCCAGCAACAGCTCCCACTGTGTCCCAAAGCAGCTCAGGCGAACACAGATACACGTCAGCTGGAAATTAGAGTTTCATAGTTTCATAGTTTCTAGGGTTGGAAG
>NW_017728918.1:1812170-1836881 GCF_001723895.1 Crocodylus porosus
CTTTTTACCCCCTCGTCCAAATCACTGATGAAGATGTTGAACAGTGCGGGCCCGAGGACCGAGCCCTGCGGGACCCCACTGCCCACGTCCCTCCAGGTTGAGAAGGACCTGTCCACTACCACCCTCTGGGTGCGGCCCTCCAGCCAGTTGGAGGATACATGCATCTCTGATTTTTTCCTAGAAGCTACAGCAATGAGATTTTGAGATGCTTTTGAGCAGATTCCCAAAGCTTATATCCTTTAGAGGGTTCTGATTAAGATGGTCTTAAATAAGAATCCTAGATCCAAACAGCTCTCAACTTTGGGGGGTTTATACCCATAAGATACTGAAAATCTTGTTTTTCTTCTCTGTCATGCCATGCATTTCCTGTGACCTCTAGATAACTCAGGTCTCTGTGTCTCAGTTTTCCATCATTATAGTGGAAATAAAAATACCTTCCTGTCCTATAGAAGAGTTTCCAACTTTCATTCATTAGTGTCTGTGAGCCTTTTATATGTAGAGCTATGGGAATATATGTATATATTTGGAGACTCTCCTTGTGAAAAATGATCCCAAATAAGGAAAATATGAGTAAGATGGTGAATTCCATTTCTTTTCACTCTTTTCTCAATATAGACAAGACTAAAGTATCTTGCTCAGACAGCATTGGCATTGGAGAGGAAGGAGCCACAATAATAAAACCTTGTGCGGTTTTAAAAAATACCACGAGAGGAAATATAATTTATGAGTGTCGTGGCGGGAACTGGACCGTGGCTAGAAACAACTGCATATCTGAAGCAATAAACACATTGCTTACTGCTGCTGAGGTACCAGCTTTATATCTTTTCTTAATGCTTAGTTTTAATAATGATGATGTTTTCGGGGGGGGGAGAAGGTTCTGTGGTTCAAGCAATTTAAGTATTTAAAATATATAAAATATTAGGAAAATGCAAACGGTCAATTAAAATGTTTTTTTAAATGGTCATAGGCCCTCCATCCTCTGGCCTAGAACTAAGAGCGCTATAGAATAAGAGAGAATATTTTGATGCAGTGTTTCTCAGCTCATGGGTCTTGACCCTTTATTGATTATGAACGTCAACAGAAAGAATGAGTGCTGAAAGATTTATTACAGTCTAAAGAAAGGAAAATCTTTCTTCCCCCCCTCCCTCCCCCATGCACACTCTTAGGGCCAGTTTCTATTCCATGTATTAGGCACTCAAACATGATTGTACTCCATCCTGCTGAAGTCACTGACAAAAGTGCATGCATGTATAAGTACCTTGCCATCACTTGAGCCTTAGGACTAAATCACTGAAATGCACTGAGGTGCAGGAGGACTCATGCGCTTTTTGCACCAATTGTTTCCCAGGATCTTTGGTAGTGTGGAATAGGATCTAGGCCCACTTAGGCATATAATGTGTGGAATAGGATCTGGCCTTGACACTTTAAGGCAGCAATGTTCAACCTCTCTGCCCTAACAGGCTGGGGGGATGGAGTGGAGCCAGTGCAAAGTCCAGATCCTATGTTCAGGGTCAGCATGTAGGGTTGGTCCATGGGCACAATGTGTCATGTCATGTGACCCCATACACCAGCCCAATCCTGCACACCAGATCTGGACATGGAAAGATCATAGGCCGGTGTGATCTGATGTGCGGGGCCATGCCATTCAGACTGCAGGGCTTCCTCTGGGTCTGGAAACTTGGTGGCAGTGGGGTGGTGGCAACACTGATTGTTGTGGCTCTGTGAGCAATTAGCATTGCTAACTGTTCACCTGCTGCCAAATTTCTGGACCCTTGAGGAGCCCCAGAGGCCAGGTAGCATGGCTCTGTAGGCCATAAGTTGCACACCACCGCTTTAAAGTCAAGTATGAGAGACTGAAGAGTGAAAAGGACTTCCCAGATCATGGAGTTCAAGCCCCTGAAAACATGTAAAAGACTATATTGTGCCATAAGAGCAGGGGAAACAGTACCATGAAGAGCCACCAGCCCAGCTTCTCAAAAAAAGACACATAATACAAGCTCATCATTGTTACTGTGGGTATGTATTTACCCTTGTATGTGTAAGAATCTCACCCTTTTTTGATTTTACAGAAGAAGTCACCATTGGGAAAAGGGTGAGATGCTGGGATACCATAGCAAATCAGACTGAGCTTACTTGCATTGTGACATACAGTGTGGCTGTAGTGACAAAGAGAGCTATTCTTTTATTATCCATTGCTCGGTACAATAGGGGTGCACAGCATTATAAGAAGCATCATGGGCAGATCTAGGATTTTGAAAAGTGGGGTGTAGATTGTGTGATGCCTCATCACATATAACACAACACATTTTTCTCCAATTAAAAAGAAACGAGAACCTTTACAAATAAGCTAAGGGCCCAGGGCTGTGTTATTCAGTTTAAGATTGAAGCAAAAACAAATGCAACTTTATTGGAATGTGCATTACTTTGCTATATTATATACTATATATAAAAAACACAACAAACTATGCAAAAAAGAATCAAAAGATGTCATTTCATTAATCTTGTAGAATTAAATGTACATCTCCTTTTCAGATTTATAAAACAAAATCTAGCTGTATTGAGCATCTTGACCGTGCATCCAGCGTTCACTTGAAGTTATTTCCACACCTGAATTAATGTTTCCATTCTGTGTTAATGTGTTTAGCTAGAGTTAAAAACAGTCTGCAGGACAGTGAAAAAGGAGTTGCATCACTGGGAGCAGCTAACACACTGCAGAATTGCAGATGGAAGGATAGTTTGATTACTGGAATATCAAGACCATTAAAAAGAAGAGAGGGTCCTTAACATACCTGTGGTATGAAGAGTTTAGAAGGAATCAGGTGGATTACAATGAGCCATGAAGTCAATTGACTCTATCACTGCTGCCTGAATTGAAATGCTGCTGTAACTACTAGGCAGTTGCTTTTAAACTTTGAGTGGAGCAAGTACCAAAGCAGTTGCACCACTTTACGCTCTTCCCTCCTCCCAGATCTGCCCCCGAGAAACTTGAACAGGGCTACACAAAAGACTCTGAGATTCTGTGCTGGCTACCCCCTGACATGGAATAATTCCCACAGTATAATATACTCCTCACACTTATGTCTTAGATGGGATGCTAACATAACTGACCCTAATTTTAGTTTTGGTGCATCTGCCCTTTTGGATCTCCAAATTCCCTTGGGTACAGGAGCAATGATCCTACTACCACCTCCCATACCTTCCTGTCTAGAAACAAAGTGCAGTTCCTCTGTTCTTTCTCCCTGAGACTAAAGGAAGTCCATGTCTTTCACTAGGTCCTTGATGTGCACCTCGGCTGAGCACCCCGATCGCACTGCCTACACATAACAGAGTCTTTGTCTTCCATTCTAGGCTTTAGTGTCTAGTCCTCAGCGAAAAGAAAAGCTACCTGAATATCTGGAGAATCTCGCAAAAGGTGTAACGAAGGAACAACAAGAAATAAATACGTCTCCTCCAGACCTGGGGGCAGTTGTCACCATGCTGGATTTGGTTTCAAGCATCTCAGTAGAGGCAAATCTGTCCACAGTGGAGGTAAACTGCGGCTAAATCTTGTAGAAGTTGGCTGATCCTTTGGCCTCTGGGTCAAAGTAGAATTTTTGTTATTTGATTAGCCAGCACCCAAATTGCAGGGAAATTGAAGGAGCCAAAGGGTGGGTAATAGGAAATGGACAAAGATAAGGATGGTGCTGGTTGTTAGTAATAAGCTGAGCAAAAAAGAGTGGCAGGAGTCAACAAGAGACTCACTGATTTAAGTGGGGTACGTAGGTCAGGTGGTTACAAGATGGGGAGATCAGGGTCAAAGATACTGGAGCTAAAAGCCAGGACGATAGTTAGGAGAAAGGAAAAAGTATAGCAGTATCACAGAGGAAAAGGGGAGAAAACCTGGTTTGGTTGACACCAACTTCGAAAATGAAACAACTCAGGGGAAATATCAATATCTAGGAGTTTAATACGGACTAGACAAAAGAAGAAGATAGGTGAGAATGGTACCCACGTATTGTTACTGGCAATAACAATGACTGTATACGTCCTGTAGGATTTTACTAAGATCATCCATCTTTCTTTATTACAGAACTTCCTAACTACAGTAAACATCATCGTTAATACCTCCACAATAAATTCCTGGAACGAACTGAACAGGCAGGAAACAAATAAGAGTTCTCTGTTATTGGAATCAGTGGAGAGATTTTCCCAGAACCTCCAACCAGTCAATAATACTATCCCCCGTATTAGAAACACCAACCTGCAGTTAGAAGGTATAGTTATCCTTGGAGACCACAAGTCACAATATGAAAAGAACTTCACCTTCTCAGGTCCATCAGACCTCAGTGGTAATGTACTAATTAAAGAAGCACAAATCCAGAACATACAACCAAATACAACTATCATCAGTGTGGCTTACTCAACCCTTGGACAAATTTTGCCCCGTGACAATAAGACCAATGAGTCTGTGAATGGCCTAGTGATGACGACAACAGTGGGCAGAAACAAATCCCAGGGCATTGAGATTATTCTGACATTTTCAAAAAGTAATGTCTCTCTGATTGATCCCAAGTGTGTCTTTTGGAACTTCACATCAAGAGAATGGGACAACACGGGCTGTACACCTGAGAATCATGAGCAGAAGGTCACGTGCAACTGCAGTCACCTGACCTCATTTTCAATTCTGATGTCACCCAATGTCCCAGTGTCCATTGGAGGAAAAGCACTAGATTATATTACCTACACAGGTTTGAGCATTTCCATACTGAGCCTTTTGGCCTGTATTTTAATTGAATTCCTGGTATGGAAATTTGTGACAAAAAACAGAACTTCTTACATGCGCCACATCTGTATGTTAAACATAGCCACTTCCCTTCTGATTGCAGACATCTGGTTCATTGTTGCAGCCTCCCTCCATGACAAGGTGGAGAAAATGAAGGACGTCTGCGTAGCCGTCACATTTTTCATCCATCTGTTTTACCTCTGTGTCTTTTTCTGGATGCTTGTTCTGGGCCTCATGCTTTTTTACCGTCTGGTCTTCATTTTACATGACACAAGCAAGACCACCCAGAAAGTGGTAGCTTTCTCATTGGGCTACGGGTGCCCTATTATCATATCAGTCATCACCATTGCTGTCACACATCCATATGGTTCTTACAGAAGAAAGGATGCCTGTTGGCTCAACTGGGAGACAAGTAAAGCTCTTTTTGCCTTCGTCATACCTGCACTGATCATTGTGGCTGTGAATTTAATTATTGCCATTGTAGTCATAGGGAAAATCCTGAGGCCAGCTGTTGGTGACAAGCCAAGCAAGCAGGAGAGGAGCTCCTTCATTCAAGTTGGGAAAAGTATTGGCGTCCTGACACCCCTGTTAGGCCTTACCTGGGGGTTTGGACTTGCAACTGTTTTTGAAGACAGCTCAGTGGTGTTCCACGTACTATTCACAGTTTTGAATGCTTTGCAAGTGAGTATTGAAGCTGATTCTTTTTCTTCTTCATTTCACTTCTATTGCATTTATTTTTCTATGACCAAAAATGTTTTGCCTTATTGTGACTGTATCAGGCTAACCCTACATGAACACCCATGGCAAGTATGGCAATTAATTTGGTAGCAACATTGAGCAAATGTTCAAGATTCACGACAGGAAATTGAACTAGCCATCTTCTACTGCAATAACCAGGAACAATGGGGCTCTTTGAGGATGTGATGGCAGCCATAATTGGAAAATTCCTTGTCTCTATTGGTTTCTGTCATTTCTGTGACATGGATGATGGTGACAATGATTATTTATATTACAGTAATGCCTAGGGACTTCAGACAAGGCCTGCTGTCTCTTGTTTTAGAAGCTGTATAGGCACATATGATGAGGAAGTCAGTTTCTGCCTTAAAAATTTGCTATCTAAATAAGCAATATAGACAGTGTATGAGGAGATATAGTGTAGTACAGTTAAATAGGAGATGCATGCATGTATTTAATATAATTCTCATGTTTCATAGGGTTTATTCATTTTGCTCTTTGGAACTGTCTGGGACAAGAAGGTAAGAATTTGAATAACTCCTTATACCCAAGGCAAATATATGATTGTTATTTTAACCAAATACACAAAGTAATTGATTGACTTTATTTGATAAATACAGGTACGAGAAGGCTTGGTGAACAAGTATCCATCAACCAAATGGAGTTCGCAACAGACAAAGGTTAAATCTTCTCTTTAACAATAAATTTTGTAGTTATTGTTTTAACTCTGCACTAATCTATATGCATTTCTAAAGAAACATAATTTTTATCTTATTTACTAGAACATGGCAAATTATTTTTCAATATTCTTAAATTTTTACTTACAGTTTCTCAAAACCAGAGAAAAAAGAGTTCTGAGGAAAAAAATATTTTCCTTTAAAAACTGAGTTCAACATTTTGTTGAAAATTCTTAAACTTAAAATTTTGTTCAGTTTTTTTTTTTAATTAAGGAAAAATCAGTCTGATCTCATCTTTACATACAGACTTCCACAGAAACAAATGGAGAATCTGAGTCTGGGTGAATGCTCATCAACTCAGGAAACAACAGAACTTGTGCTCAACCTGTAACTACTGGGGTTTAGAAGGAGAATTCCCATCCAGGCAGGTTATCACATAAGAGGTTTCTACACTTTCCTCTAACCAGCTGGTACTGGCAGTCAGAAAAAGGATAACAATGACCCATAAGTCTGATGTAGTATGTTAATTGTTGTGGTTCTGCTATTTGTAAGTGTTTTAAAACCATAGAAAAATAGTCAAATAAGAGACAATGGATTTTGTGCATGCAAAAATGAATTGTGTCTATCAAGAGTCATGATAGACAACAGCTACAGTTGGGAAAACCTGCCAACTATGAGAGCAGCCTCATTAGAGGCCAAGGATGAAATAGCCTTTCACTGTACGAGCTAGGACATCCAGGTCAATGTTTAAGACCATTAAAGGATTCTGACACCTAATGTGGAAGTGACACATTATCTAAGCACAAGTGACCACAATTGCAGGGCCAAAAGTGATGCTCAGATACCTTGCCATGGAGGCACCTAAACTCTACCAGTGCTGTACGTAGATGCTTTACATTTCAGTAGGCACCATAGAGCTGTGTCTATGTCTAGGCCTAGAATTGCCCCAGTCTTGGCATAGCTGAGGAGCTCAGCACCCTACTCCTCATCAAGCCCAGTCTGGGATCCAGAAATGAGGCGTTCCCTTAGCTATGGCCCCTGCAGACCTGATCTGGTTCTCAGAGCACACCTATCATGTACCCCAATGGAAAAATGCACCTGCAGTGGCTTTCAAAAACATGGAGGAGGTGAAGGTGACTTCCTAAAGCATGGAACACCTGCTCAGGAGGCAGAAAAGGTGGTTCATGGCAATGGTCAACATGAGGATGTTTAAACCCATGTCTCTCACCCGGATTCCACTCAAGAAGCTGGTGCCTAAGAGTTAGGTATAGCAACTAACTAGTGGGTTATTGAACATAGCCCTTTGTCAGGGCAACAAGAAGAAATCTGTGCTATCCCTACCAGTGCTGTACTCAGTGCTACAGGTTTATGGAAAACATCTTCTCAACTACCTGACGCCTTTCACCACATTCCACTTACTCCACAAGTTTCGTAGAGGGTCTATCGGTTTCCTGTTGAGCTGGGAACATTTTCTAACTATTTCCTTAAATGCCTTTCTTCCTCATTTGCCTGATGCTGCCCTGCAGCTGCTGGTTGTGTGGCTGTTCTGTTTGGGGGTAAACAGTATTACATCTGAAGCCAATTTAATAAGTCAGTCCAACTTAGAACAGTTACCTCGAGCTACAATTCTACAAGCCACCAATATTGATATGGCAACACCTTTTCAGTCAGATTACCCTCCTGTATCAAAAATAAGCCGTTTCTCTTTAAAAATCATTAGGGTTTGGGACCTGATTCTGCGCATCTAATTTGGGTACAGTCCCATTGGCCCAAATCCTGAGAACCTTGAACTCTCATTGACATCTGGCAGCTGCCCCTTTTGAGATCTCGGCCCATTTCAATGGGAACGTTGCCTGAGAAAGAGGGAAGAAAAGAAGTAGAATGACCATGCTTCGACCGTTGACTTAAAAACAAATCATTTATATTCAGCTTCTTCCTTTATCACCTTAAGAATCTGTATTTGGAAGCTAGTGAATTGCATTATTTAACTCCCAGTGCTACAGCCTCAGGAATCCAGATGAGGAAAGTCCTGCAGAATTTAACGGAGAATGAGGACTTCTCAAAGGAATGCAGAAAATTCATTCTGTTTATAAGGTTTTGCAATAACCTCTGTGAACTGAAACAATCTCTATCGAAATGGATTGTTTTCCATCACTGTAGACTTCTCCAGTATTCCACAAAGGAAATTTCCTTCATTTCCAGCACTATAGATACACTTCAACCCTATTACCACACCATGAAATTCTCTCCCATCCCCTCTGACAATTACCAACTTTTTTATAGGTTGCTTTCCCCTGGCCTCTGTTGCGGGGGGGAATCTTGCATGCTTGTAATTCTTTCTGACCCAAAGAGGATCTGAATTGCACTGCCGTGCTAATGGGAATTCTGAGCTCAGACACCAGAAGGCCGTTCCCCCGGCAGGACAGGTCCTGGAGTCTAACCTATTTTTCATATGCCCCATTGAAAGGGAGGTTGCTTGTCTCTAAATCCTGTATGAGTCATTTGAAGTTATATCTGTGTGCTGCATTTCACATCCACTGCAATCATCACTATAAATGTACCTGGGGCTGGCTTGGAAGGTGCCCAACAAATGGCAGAGTTGCAGCCCTAATGAATGTTTAAGCCTAAAACACGATTCAGTCAAAAAAGAGCAAGCTGCAAACACAGAGAGAAGAACAATTCCAATCCATATCTTATGCCAATAGGTTGATCTGGACTAGATGCCACCTTGGAGCCACCCACATACTGCCCTCTCCCACCATTGAAAAGCCTGTTTTTTTTAGGGCACTTCCCAAGTGAATAGAGACTGCTCAGTCAGTATGAGAAGAGAGGATTTTAGAGTCAATGTGCCAGCTGTTGGAGCATCTGCTCAAGCTGCTCAGAGGTATAATATTAGCCATCTCCCTTGCTTCAGTCCATGACTCCATCTTTCTAGCCTAGCCAATGCTTCAATAGAAGAGGGAGTAGTGCCCAAAATGAAGCCCCCTTTATCTAATTTGCCCCATGCCTCCATTCATAGGTACATCACTCTCTCACATGCACCACTGAACGGCATTTTATTCAAGCAATTTCTTTTAAAGTATGGTTGTTGAAAATGTCTCTGACTTTTAACTAAAATCGGCTTCCGCTTTACAGTCAGTGTCCCTGGGAACCTCCACACCAGTGTTCTCCATGAAGTGTCCCTTGTCAAAACGATTAAACAACTTACGTGGCAAAACAGGTAAGTGACAATGGCTGTACTTCCCAGCACATATGGCAAAGAGGGTGGAGGAGACAATCCTAACTCTTAGCATCTGATGTAGGGGTTGGTTCTAATCCTTAGGGCCTGCCTAGCCGTCTGTATAGGGTGGTGAGCAGACTTGCACAACAGTGTAGACCCTGGACAGAGTTTGATCTACTACAACCAGAGCTCCTTGCAGCCTGGGGGATGCTGCTGCTAAGGCATTGGTTCTGGCTGCTGCAGCTGGGGCGTGGATCCCCTGCACACTGGCTGCAGCAGCCCTATGCTATGGGCTCTGTGGGGGCTGCCGGTTTGGTGCCCTCTCTAAACCAGCACCAGGGCATGGTGCCCCACTCACGTCCCCCTAGATGCACTACTGGACTTACAACAGTATCACTGAGAGCTGGAGTAGGTTTACAATGCTGTTTTTCATACCCTGGTAGATTAGTTTTATTAACAACTCAGTAATCTCATGGCATAGCGCTCAGAGTGCACCATCTTGGGATGAAGTCTGAGTTGTTACTTGAGGATGGCTCTTGTTGCCTGAGACAGGCATTCCTCTCAGGCTGGCCTTTCAGGTGATACTTGAACACCTATTCCTCTAAATTAGACTAAGACCACCTTGGTTCCTAGATCATTTTAGCCAACTATCACCAAGAAGCAATAGGGGAGGCTTAGCCTGAGCATAGGAAATACTCCTTGTTAATTAATCTAAATTAAAAATTGTCTTTTTTTTAGCCACATACTGGGACAAAGCTTAGTCCAGGAATCTGTTCCTGCAGACAATAAGGTTGCCTCAGTGTACAACTGAGAACAGAATTTGGTCTGTATTTTTTTTAAGTCAGGGCATGTTTTTTTTTTTCAAACAAAATACTTAAAAATGATGCTTCTGTCTTCATGTTTAGACAACTCAATCAGTGGCCTGATTTTCTGAAGAGTTATGTTTCCAGAAACTTCAGGTTTTTTCTGTGAGAGCTGTTGGGTACCTACCAGACTGAAAATCATGTCACTTGCCTACATGCCTAGGTAGCCATAGATTTTAAAGCCAGAAGGCCTTTGTGTCATCTGGACTTACTTAACTATGAATGTGGATTACTCTGGCCTTGGCCTTAGTTTGCAGAGCAAAATTTTAGTTAATGTCCAGAACTCAGAGTAGGAATCAGGTGTCACCTTCCTTCAGCCAGTTTAAGCTTTCATTGGCAGTATTCATGTATCAGTTCCCCATGTAGTGATGTTATGATCTATGGTATTGCCACAGGCCAGAGACAAGTTGCTTGTTAGAGGATCTCCCAAGTCATCTAGATGGCTAGATGGGCAGGTGTCACAGTCTCCATCTTCTAAGATTAGCAAGTCCAGTGCTCTGCTGTCTGCATGTCCAATTCATTTTGCATTTTTTGCCCCCAGGAAAATACGAAATTTCATCCACAGAAACAACGAGCTTTTCTACTGAAAACACTTCCTTGGCCAATTCTTTCTTTCACTGATGTGCTTTAAATGGCAACCTGAGTATCTGTAAAGGGACTCGGGTCCTCTTGGCCAAGCTGAGAACCAAAATGAAACCTATCTGTGAATCGTAGAGAAGCAGACTGTTTCACACAGACCGTGTTGCTTGGTGCATTCTTTAAGAAGCATCTTTCTGTCTAACATGTCAGCCGTGCAATTCTTCAGGAGACCAACAATCGGAGAAATAATTTAAAAATATTACAACTCTACTGGGGTCCAAACCTGTAAGTATCTGAGAGCCCTCAGCCTTCCTTATGGTCGGTGAAGAGGTGCTCTATGCAGTATTGACCCGTGCGACTATGTACACAAGACTATAACACTGTGTGCACAAGACTTCATGTGGTTTTAATAATTTCTCTTTGCTTAGCTGCCTGAATGACTCCAAATGCATGCCTGTAAACACAAATGCTTCATTGCCCTGTAAAAGGGCCTGACGGTTTTTATAGCCCAGCTCATCTTGGAACCACTGGTTGAAATCCCAAACATTTCAGCTCAATGGACTTGCCCCACTACTCACTTCAATTGACGGGTCGATTGAGTACTGTAATGGTTCCTCCATGGAAATCTCCCTTATAAAACTAATCTGGTTTTAATTGTTTTGAAAAGCCTGAAACCTTCTGTGGTGCTTCAGTGAGAAGACGACAACTTATGTTAAGAGACATTTGACTTCTGTCTTTTACCCCAGTGGCAACTTCATTTCCCTGCACTGTGTATGGAGACAGTTCCATGTTGTACGTCTTTGTGCTTGGGTCTTTCATTGACAAGGAGAGCAGTCCCAAAGTCAGGAGCCTTGCAAAATCAGTCTCAACCAGGAGAGCATGCCGAGTGCCCACAGGATGAAAGAAGCTATTGAAATTATTGCTTTAATTTTGAACTAGCGTGCTTTGTTTTAATTTTTTTTTGCAACCACTGAAGATTCGAATGATTTAAGCACAGGCCTGCAAAATAGCCATTGCCAAAAGCTGAAATGTTTGCAATAGAAGGAACACTTCACATCTGACGGAAGGAGGTTCACAAGTTTCATCCAGTTCTAGGTTTGAGGTCAAGTTCAACACCGTTCTTAACTGGGGCAATTCCATTTGGCCCACATGAATACAAGGCGGATTTGATCTTGTGCTGCGCTGTGGGATGAACCGGAAGAGAAAACTGAGGCTGGATGGAGAAGGTTCGGTTACCGAAGTGTGTGTGATTGTTACTGAAGACAAACAAAAAGGGGCATCAAGTGAATTATTCATGCATGCAACAACTTCTTTTTATACTTATGATGTAGACCTAGTCCACTGCTTATAGATTAAGAATTGACTCCTTTTCTTTCAGATATAGAGCCTGTCTTTCTAAAACATCCATCCATTTCTTCCACCTGAAATAGTCCCTAATAGTCAATCCTAATAGTCCCATTTCTTCTAATCTGTTCAATAAATCTTTTGTGAACTATTGACTTGAAGCACAATTATAGTTTCATGCAACTAGAAGGTATTCACTCAGAGTGAGCTAGTAGATCGATTTATGCTCAATAACATGTGAGTTCCTGTGCATAGTATAAGCAACTGTCGATTCTCTGGATCGTGGTGTGCACATAAGAGGTCTAGCCAGGTGCCTGATAGAGTCCTGTGACCATCATACCAAGACCTTCAACATTTATGCCTAGGGAAGAGTATGGAGGAGTTAGAGGCTGTCCAAGTCCTACCATCCCCCTTTAGACCATTGAGATGTAACCAAAAGGCCAGACCAAACCCAGACATTCAGTGCCTCAATGATTGTAACTTCTGCCAGAGAACAACAAAAAAGGATGGCTGCTAATTGCCTGATGCCTCAGTGAGGATGCGTTTCGGTCTGGGTGATGTCCCTTAACATTTCTCCAACCAACTTGTCTGTGCATAGTGTAGTTCCATTATATTTTATATTGTTCAACCACATTGCTTCAGCCTGAGATCGCATTAGCTCTCAAAAGCTAGGCAAACTAGGGCCTGATGAACATTTAGGTGAGGGATGGCAAAGCTCAACTGAATGTGTTTCAGCTGACAACATTAAGTAGGAGGCTCTCAGTATTGAATGGAAAGGGGCACTGTGCAGCTGGAGTTAATGACTTTGGAATAATATGTAAACTGTTCTACAAATATTCATAATATTCACAATTAGTGTCATAAAAAAGCCTCTGGCATTTTATGGAAAAAATATCTTGTGCCCTGACCAAAAAATCAACCCAAGTTAAACATGTCCTCCACAAAGTATTGCCCATTGGAGATTCAGCTAGAAATGGTTTCTTGGCTGACGACTGTTATTTATTGTGCGTCTCTGTTCCCTCCACCTAGTGCCTGAATCAAAGGTGCTGCATTGTACACTGTGAAAAATACATTGTGGAAAAGTGATACTGCTGAGCTCAATTTAACACGGGATGAACAAAAAGTTTGCTTACTGATTTATGATCTGGGATCATCAGATAGGAAGAACAGCAGCAGAGATCAATAGTAAATCAGGGCTTGCTTCTTTCTTACAAAGTAATGTTATTCTTCCCTTTGTAGGATAATACCTACTGGACTTTACAGGTAAAAGCACTTTATTTTTGTACTATGTTTTTCTCTCTAATATACACTTTACATTTTAAAAGTACAGGTAAAAGAAGAAACACCTGCTTAATTGTGTAGATGTAGATATATATGTATACGTTATGATAATGCTTGTTAATAAACTCTACTTGCATAGAGCTCACAGGGCCTGGGCGTGTGTCCTTATTTAATGTAAGGATTACTGCTGTCACGAAAGCATTCATTGCAGGTTTGTACCTCAGGCATAAGCTAGAGGTTATTACTTGCTGAGGGACCTGATTTAATTCCTGTAATCTCTCATGAAGCTGTTTGGCTATTGGGACCATGTTCAATCTTCTACAGCATCAGTGATTAATGACTGATGTCTGCATATACAGGAGGATGTGCACACCACTAAAGCATAAGAATCGCTGTGTCCGAGATGTGTTTTCCTTGCTGATAGTTTGGGAACATGGAGGATTGAGTTTGCTCAGCAAGGTTTTCTCTAGAGATGGACTAAAAAGAAGTGTTTGGATATGAATTAGCGGTCGGGTCAGATTGATCCTAAGGCTGAGTCAGGGCTGCAGTTCAGGTTCAACAGCACAGAAAGTTCACAAGATGCTGCCTTCTCCAACATAAACTGGGGAAAAAAATGGATCCTTCTGATTTTGGTGCTGACTTGAAATAAGAATTGCAGGGAGGTCAAGTGTGACCTGTCTTCTCAGGATACTTGGACCTGACGCTCTGATTGTGTCTCGCATCCCGTTTCTCAAAGAAAGACGACTAAGCAAAAGGCAGAGGTTATGGCTCGAGTCTTTTAATTTCTCCCTGTGGTTGGACTGCACACTGCAGTGCAGGCAGAGAGGGCAGTGACAGTTAGATGGATGAACACCTTAGCGGGAACCTGGCACAGCTCAGGAGCCGATGCACAGGATCCCTCCCAGCCTGCGCTTCTCAGCAGTGGTTTCCTAGTGCCACCTTGTAGAAAAGTTGAACCAAAGACAGAGACGTGTTAAACAATTCCTGTTGTCTCCTCAAGGGAGCTCAGCACCGTTGGAAATGTGATCTCCAATGGTTCTGAGCATGTGAAAGTCTGACCCAATGGTGATGCATCGGAGCATTTGATGAAAGGGACTTGTGTTTCTATGAACTGGTGGAAGCAGCAATAGCTAGGGTGGGACTAAGGCCAGGAAGCTGATAAGCAGACTTCAGCGAGGAGCCCACCTCCCTGAGCTACTTGCTGTAGCTTGTCCAATCGACACTGGTCTATCGGAGCCCTATAATTCATCCAGGCCCCTAGACTTTGTCAACAGTTAAAGCATTTGATGTAGCTTATCTTATCTCAGCTACTTTAAAAGATCACACCTACTGTATTAAGATGAAAAGTATATTTAGATTGCAGAAGCCATTCCACCAACACAGTGAACTAATCATCTGGTCCGTTATATGGCACCCCTTCTTTCCAGGAAGCAGTAGTTCTGTGCTTGACTTTGTGTGCTAATTTGGTAGAGGATTGCCCCAAAGAAAAAGCTGTGTGTTGATTTTTCCTTTAATTGTCTTAAACTTCTAGACTGAAAGGCTACCTACTATAAAAGTTCTGTTTCTCACGTGCACAAAAGCTAACATTAACAACCTTTTTTTGGCAAAAATCTAGCTGGTCTAATCAAAGGCGTCACCTCTAGCATGAGCTGTGATTCCTTTTGCTGCTAGACCAATACGGCTACAACCTGGATACCTGACACATGGAAGATAGCATATTTTAGTAGATTTTTTTACATGAAATCTTAATAATTTTACAAGGAGGAAGCAAGTTTTACCACCTGAAACCTGAGACCCTGCACCTGCCTTTGTTCAGGGTAATTTGCATCATCACTGGAGCCCAGAGATACCTCACCACATAGGAAATTCCTGCCCAGAAGAGCATTACATCCTTCTGCTCCTCTGTAAAATACAAAACGTCATAACCAGAAGGAAGTATGACTCCATCCTGCTTGCCACCAAACAACTGCGAGGTAAACTAGATTGTTCCAGCTTTTCTCTGAGCCTAATCTGCATAAAATGAACTGTTTCAGACAGATTATACCGCATCTTCAACTCTCCCATGAAATATGAACTTTCGTTTCTTCCTATGAGAACTTATACAATCTTTTCTCCTGTGCCTGAAGAAGGGTGCTGGTGCCCAAAAGCTGGCAATTAAAGATTTTTTTGGCAAAAATCTAGTTGGTCTAATAAAAGATGTCACCTCTACCATGAGTTCTGCTTCCTGTTTCTCATATAAATACTTATAAAGGTGAGTGTCACCTTTTACCTTTCTTGCTGCTGAGTCCCATGCCTTGTAAAGGGTATGATAGAAGAGGGATTAAGATGGATAGCTACAGCTCATGAGTTCAAGCCTTGATCCACCTGTCGATAGGTACTAGGTCATTGAGCCTGGGTAACCAAAGGCTGGAGGCAGTGTCAGCTACATCATGCCCTTGCATCATTTTGGTAAAGCGGCGGGTGTGCCTTAACCACACTGCCCAAGGGCAGATAGGATAAGTTGGACCTTCCTAGACCTCATCTCTCTCCCTATCAGCCACGTCACAGCCTTCTGGTATTGTAAAACCTCGGGTATTGTTAAACCTATTTTGTTTAAAACCTCCTCCAGTGTTTCAACATCTTCTTGCAGCATGGTCACAAGAGCTGATTATGGTATGTTGGTGCCAAATGCAAAGATAACCTCTCTACACCTACACAATATTCCCTTGTTCACACATGCAGTGATTTGCATTAGGTCTCTTGGCATAGGCTCACACTGGGAGTCTTAGAGGACATATGTGCAAGACATCTGTGAAAGGATGATGGTTTGGGGTTTTCTTGGTTAGGCTGCTGCTCCCATGTGTAGCAAGCAGCAGAGCACTGGCGACGCATAGGGCGTGCACGTGGGTGCATGTGCACCCCCTGAGATTGGCAGTCCACCCCCTGAGAGAAACTGTGGGCAGTTGCCACTAACCACTGCCAACTCTGCCGGTGGCGTTTGCGGGTGGTCGCTGACCCCGGTCGGCACCTGTCACCCCCCCACCCTGCCGCTGACAACACCATGGCTGCCTGGGGGAGCTCCCCACTCCCCACCGCCACACCCCTCCCACCACCGCCTGTGGGCAGTCGCCATACTCCCCCACCCTCCGGGGGCACGCGTAGTTCATGCAGCAGAAGCCCATCTCCATGCCCTATCATAGGCAACTAGGACTGGAAAGGGTCTCTTGGATCAATGAATCCAGGCCCCTGCTATTGTTACAGGCAGACACAGCATATAATCCTTTTCATAAAGTGATCAAATTCCAATTTAGAGCTAATTTTAATGGGGGAGGGGGAAAGTCTTGCACCTACTAGCCCAACAGTTCTCAAATTTCTTGGATTCAATGCTCCCCTCTGGGACTCGAGGCAGCCCTTCATAAGTTTTGTGAATTGAGTGGCACCCAATTTCAAAACCTATTTGATATATTTCAGTGCTTAACTCCTTGCAGAGGGGCTGGGCAGGGAGTAGGGGATCATCCCACTCTTATCTGTTCAGGTTATCTGCTTATCTCTTCACACCTTGCTTATCTGCTCACACCTCAAGATACACTTCAAAGGATCTGGTGGCACCCTAGGGTGCACCAGTACTGTGGTTGAGAATCACTGCATAGATCTACCCCTAATTCAGACTCTTACATCACTAGTTGCTCCAGGCCCTTCTTAAATATTTGCTGTTCTGCAGGTCATATTATGCCATGCTGACTTGTTATATTTGATAATACTCCTTGCTAATGGATGTGCAATTTAATGTGCCACTTCTTTCAGAATTATGGAATGAACACTGCCCCCCAACACACACACGCGCACACACACGCACGCGCACACAGTTCCTTAATTCTGCTTACACCTGCAGTGTGGTAATTTTTGTTTCTATACCTCCATCCCCATAAGTCTTCCTCCCTTTATTCCCAGGTTCACCATCATCATTCTGGTTGAAAACTGAGGTTAAGAATCCATTTCCTTTCAGGGTGATACTTTGCTTATCTTTTCCATGTTCGGCACACGGAGAACATACCTTTTCATCTTTTTTTGGTCTTGTGTTTTTGTTTGTTTTGATTTTTTTTTTTTACACAGCTGGAAAAAAAAATCATTTTAAAGCTCTCTTTGTGGTTTCTAATTCTGATTTATGGAAAACTTCACTTTGCCCCTATACTTCTTGACCTTTATGAACTTTTTAAAAAGCAACAGCATCTCACAGTTCACAGGCTAAGAGGAATGCTTCAGTTCTCACTCATTTATTACATATGCCATGCTATATCAGTTTAGAGACCTTACCCTTCATTTAAAGAAATAGCAATTAAGTTGTGGCCAGTGAAAGCCAGTTAGTTAACCTCAGCAACAGCTAGAACAGAAATGGCCTTGTAATTGTACTTTAATTAAAGGTGTTATCTCAGGTTCAGCTCAATAATCAAGGGTGTCGTGGCAACCGCTATGATACTGATGGATGTTAAAACAAAATTTTTTTTTATTTAATTCCAAACTGAGAGAGCAGCTGCATCTTATAACACTTTTCTTTGTCCTGCATACCATGAATTACACTTCATCCTACAGCAGAGGTTGCCAACCCCCAGCACGCATGCCATTGATGGCACATGGAGACATTTTCTCCAGCACGCCAGAAGGTGAGCAAGGAAATTGTTTTTAAAACATTTTTTTTAAGTTGCTGCTCTGGGCTCTCCAGAGCAACCACAGGTCCCAGGGCCATGGCAGGCACTGGGGGCAGAGTCAGGAGAACACAGGCAGGGACATGTTATGTGTTTTTCTGACTCCACCCCTGCCCCTGGGCTGTGCCCTCCAGCCCGACCTGGCCCCTGAAGGCTCCCACCAGGTGGGCAAGCCCAGGGCCATAGGCAGCGGAAGTGGGGGCTAAAGTGAGGGCAAACACAGGGCAGCAGGTAGGGCTGTAGGGCAGCCTGGCCACAGGCTGCTGCAGCATGGGGGGAGGGACAGGCACACCCTGCACATGTGCAGCCAGGATTGCAGGGAGCCCAGCCACAGGCAGGTAAGTTTCTTTCCATCTGCCTTCTTTATCACTGCCTGGGCTTGTGTAGGGGGGCAGATGGAGACCCCCACAGTGCAGGAGAGAGTGGGGTAGGAGCAGGGTGAATCATTCACCCCGGCCCCATCCCCACCTGTACTGTGGGGATTGTCCCATGACCCAGCCTGGCTGGGGCCCCATTCATGGTGAATCAGGCCCCCGCCAGGCCAGATTGTGGAACAATTGGAGACCAGCAGCTCTTCCAGAGGCACGGTGTGGCCGGGGGGACTTGGCCCTTGATCTTTCAATGGGGCAAGGGCAGGCAGCAACTGTGAGTTGGGCTCAGCCTCTGCAACTCACTGCCACCACTGCTTTGAAGGTGGCATGGCACCATGTGCATCCCACTGCTGGGCTGGCTGGGCAGCGAGGCACATGGCCCCATGCTGTGCCACTTTCAAAGCAGTGGCAGCAGCGAGGCGCAGGGGCTGAACCCAGCTCACAGCTGCAGCCTGCCCTTGCCCAGTTGAAAGATTGGGGGGCAATGTGCCCCCTTCCCCTTGGCTCCCCAGTGCCACATCTCTGGAGGGGCTGCTGAGCTGCACCAGGCTCTTCCTGGGGATGACTCGGGGCTCCATCCCATCTGGCCCAGTGGTGCAGCTGAGACTGGCCCCACTCCAGCTCCCAGCTCTGGGACTCTCTAGGAAGTTCAGGGCCAGGGCCGGTGTGGAGCTCATGGGCTCATGGGGGCTGCCAGTGCCGGGCAAAAACCCCAAGCACAGGAGAAAGAGCAGCCATACAGGTACAGCAGGCCCCAGCCCTGATTCCTCCAGCTATGCCCTGGGCTCAGGTAGACGGATGCCCTGTCCCACCAGAGCACTGAGTGCTGGGGCCACACGCTTGGTGAGAAGCATGCTTGGGGGGAGGTACTGTGGGCAGATTGGCCTGTCCGGGTCTTTGGGAAGGCAGGGGCTTGGTTGGAAGTGGGGCTGCCCTGGGGCTCCATGGGCTCGGGCTGCCGTGGCGGGGGCACGGCACAGCTCCACAGGAATGGGGTACAGCCACCCTGCCCATCTGTGCTGGGGGAAATCATTTGAACCCTTGAGGATAAAACAGACAGAAAGTGCTGGCACACTGGGAATGGCCTGTGTCCCTGTTGTCACTCCAGTAACATTTTATCCCTGTGGTCTTCCCACCAGTACCCCCAGACATCATGGAGATATCTTCCATTGCCTTCAGTGGGCATTGGGTGACACCTGGAAAGGAGGTTGACACTCAAATGTTTGGCAACTGCTATAAAATGATAATCTGGTTTGATATAAAATTATAACCCTGCTATAGAATCTTATAGGAGACTGCAACAATATATAGGAAGAAGCTCTCCCTAAATTATATTTAAAAGACTCTCTCTATTCAATTAAATGAATAGAGGTCTGTGGAAATCAATGGAGCTACACCAATTTAAACCACTGAGGGTCAGGGCCAACAAAGTTTTTGAGTGATTTCTATAGAACTCGATTATATTTAATGGATTTGTTCTTAACATGTTCTATAGGACTTTTCCATAAGGGCATTTCTCCTGTGACATCATCTGAGTTTGAGCATGACACATGTTCCACCAGTCACAGCCCAATACAAGGACTTAAAATGAAGGAACAAGGTGGGAAAAGTAAATAGAAAAAGGGTTCTCCAGGTTGTTCTCATGCTAAAAATCTTTATTAAAACAGCCATTCAGAGGGGCTGCTCTTTATATGACATGCTCTGGGGAGCAAAGGATCTTGATAGTGGATTTCTGCATCACCATGCTGAATGGCTTTTACAGACTTTATTTCTGTCATTTCGTTCACCAGACCAAAATGTTTTCAGCTCTGGAAGAGCGCCAGGCTTACAGTTATTCAACTGCAGCTTCTACTTTCTAGTAATCATGGAGATGATGACAATTGTTAGCACTATAGTCCCAGAAGCTCCACCAATCATCATTCCAACGATATTCCCATGGACCTGTGCTGTCTGGCATCTCTCACCTGTATAGAAGAAGGCTTGGCCAGAAGGACACCTGAGACAATAAGGCAAGAAATGCAAATTCATGGTGTGCATTTTTTCCTGTGGGCAATTCAAGATCTTACATATATATTCAGAACTCCCAAAAGAATGAAGACACCTGTCCATTGTGGACTGGACTATTTTGTTTGTGATAAAATGTCCAGTTTAGGCCCAGCCTCAAGTAGGGGACAAAGGGGTCCCAGAGCTGAGGAGTGGAGGCTGTAGGGAGTTCAAGGAGTTTTCAAACTTTTCCCATGTTCCCAAACAGCTCCTACTAAAAGGGTGTGAGCCACGGTCCCACACCACCCTTGCCTTCTATGGTCTGATTCATGTCTCCTGGGAACATGCACAGGAAACAGTGCCTGGGTTTCCCCAGATGACTGCTAGTGAGAGCTAGTCCTGCAGGGAAGTGTCACGCTCTTTCTACTGTTCCTGGAAATGTGGAGGAGTTTTGATCGCTACAGAGATTGATTACATTAGTAGTAGTAATTGCTACAAACATTAATTGATGTTTGTAGCAACGACCTGAAAATTATATTCTCCTACTGATTATCTGTATCAGCTGGTGCAGGGCAAACCTAGGGCTGGCATGAAAGGGTTTGATGGTACCTGCAGCTTGCTTTCCCTTTCACGTTCACACAGACTCCATCGTTTTGGCAAGGGTTCGGGTCACATGGGTCTCTTACGGAGGAAGACCAGTCTCTCATGGGACCACTGTTCTGGGCTGATCTCTTCTGCCTTTCAAGAACATCAGAAGCAGGCTGTGGAGATTGAATAGGGACCTCAGTCTTGTTGAGATGAGTTAAATCTTTTGAAAAGGAAGAAAGAAATAGTGAGAGACACAGAGCACAACAGCAGCGGACATTACACAGGACACTTTCCATTCCAACAGAGTTCACAGGGTTTTACAAACAGTAATGTTTTCACTGGTACAGAAAGATCTGCACACGTCTCAGGGGAAGAACATGCCCCTGCAACGTACTCCTGCTGTTAGGACTAAACCAAACCAGCAAAACCCACAGATCTGAACACCCCTGAATTATAGCAATATCAGAAATCTAGCCAAGTCGGTGGTTTATTTCTTCACAGTGGACCAAATTAAATAAAAATGTAAATGCTGGAGCATTTGAAATCCAGAGGCAGATTTTGCAGCTTGAGCCCATGTTGAAGAGCCCTGGCAGAAGCTACATTTATGTCAATCAATATGTTAAGCTCTCCATAAATCGTGACATGCCACGTGTTCAGCCAATTTATGGTGCAATGAAATGACAAACCAGCCTCAAAACTGTTTCACGTGTGACATAATGTAACACAGAGGTTCCCAAATTTTTTCTTATTGCGTACCTCCATCCAGATTTACCAGTTGCCCACATACCCCTGCCAGCATAGATTTTTATATTTTAACCCTTTAAATGCCCAGCAATGTCGCTCACCTTGCTGGGGTCACCTGACCCCAGCAGTCTTTCCTGCCCAAGCTCAGGGGGGCTGGACCTGATGATTTTGAGAGGTCCCTTCCAACCCCTAACATCTATGAATCAATTATTAGTATAATGAAAATTAAATCCACCATTACACAATTTCTCCCACATACCTCCCAGAGATGACGTGTGTACCCCCAGAGGTATGCATACCACAGCTTGGGAATCCTTGATGTAACATAAAGTAACATAAAGTGATGTAACATGGACATTTTTTGGCTGGTTTGTACTGCACCTTAAATTGAACTTGCGGCATGTGCCAGACACATGACTGCCAGTTCCTGATCCTGACTCTCAGCTGAGCACTGGGATCAGGCTTAGGACAGCCCCAGGGTCTATGTCAGGAAAAAGCTGCCCCGGGGCTGATTTCCTGGATTGGAAAGGAAATAACTCCAGGCCCTGGCAGCTACACAACTGGGGGCTCAGGAGTTTTATGCCCCATTTCAAACATCATGCATCTTGCCACTGCACACGTGGTATGGCAGGATATACAATTTTGGGGATGGGGGCATAAAACTCCTCCGATCCCAATGACAGACCATTATTTTAACACCTGCAAGGGGCCTAATATATATAAAAAGCACTTTTCCCAATAATTGAGATTACTTAGGAAATGACCTAAATTCTTGGGAATTCTTAAAGCTTGTATAGAGCTTTTTCTGAAACATCCACCTACAGGGTTAGTGAGGAAGGGGACACGAAGGGTGCAGAGGTGGTTTTAGCAGGAGTTTCAGTTTATTTGGCTCTGAGGAAAAATTCAGGCTTTGCAAGAACAAATGGGCTCTAAATTAACTGAAGTGGAAGCAGATTGTAGCGTCAAGGACATGGGAGTTGACAAAGCTTGGATGGGGATTACTTAAACTAAGATCATAAAGCCTCATAATGGGAGAGGACTTTGTTATAACGGGTTTACTGAAACACAGTAGAGTAATACAGATCAATGAAATGCTGCAATACCTGATCTTAAACTGCTCAAGAAGAACAGACTGGGGTCAGCAACTGCCAGCACACATGCCAAGCATGGCATGCAAGGCCATTTTGCTCGGCACACCACCGCCAGCCCAGGCTCCAAGCAGCTGCTGCCAGCCCTGGAGCCCAGGCTGCTCCCAGCAGGCAGCTGGGAGGCTGCAAGCCTGGGTGCAAGCAGACTGGCCTGCATGGGCCAGCTGCAAACAGCTGCTCTGGGCTCCAGCATATCAGCACTCTGGCACCTTCCAAGGTAGACATGGTTTTTTCAGCGCTCCGGCCAAAAAACGTTGCCTACCCCTGGACTAAATTATAGAGGATTGAGTAATGGCTAAAACAGAAGTAGTGTAGTTCAGATGTCTGAGTGGAGAGGACCCCCATTGTAGCATCTGCAAGGATACAAATCCCAAGTATATACTTAGAATACGCTCATATTAGAAGCTTCTAGCAGTTTCCAAATCATAGAAAGGTTATTATTGAGCTCATAATTTTGAGGGCGGTCAAAAGGGCAACTTAGTCTAATAAAACAGTAATAATGAATGATTGCAGCTAGTCAGGCATCAACAGGTCAAATGCCACATTGAAACAAAGTCTAGAGTTTCAATTTCTCAACATCATAAGTCGGTTTGTTCTTGGAACAGAGCACGATGGGGCATGCGGGAGAACAGGCTCTTGTCATGTTAGCTTCAGTAACACAACAAAGCTGTTTTACCAGGTTAGTAGGACTACTCATTCACGGTGTAATGAAATTCAACCTCCTGGGTCACAACGAAGCAAAACTAGTACAGTGATACTGAAGCATAACAGTATACTTTTAATAAGTTGTGATTTATATACAAGCAGAAAGATGGTCAGAAACACTCTAAAGACAAAAGAAGAAAATGAAAACCCTTATCTGAGGGTGAAGATGATTCAAGCAAGGTAAAGACAGCTTTCCAGAAGACATGCCTACCCCCTAATAAAAAGGAAGCATGTAGGAAATGAAAAGAAACTCAAGGGAGACATTGTCTAAAGAGCTGAAGTAACTTAGGAGCTTAATTTCTATAAGCAAATAAGAGCCTAAGTCTTACTGAAAGTCAATGACTTGGACTTCCGAATTCAAGAATTTTGATTTTCTTTCAATTTAGATGGGATTCAGGCTCTTAAATGCCTCAATTATGTTTGAAAATGGAAGTTAGATTCTAGAGTGACTTGGGTGCTTTTGAATGTGTTATTCCAATCAATTAAACATCCAGGTTCAAGAGATTAGTCAAATAAAAGATGGTCAGTCAAACCAAAAACGAAAAAAGTCAAGAATAAGCTAACAAAGCAGAAGAACAAGGAGTGATCAAAAAAGCAAGAAAGAAGATAATAAAAGTATAATAAATCATATAATTAATGAAATAGCTGCAACACTTTCAGTAAGCCTTTAAAGGCGTCTTTACACCTGCTCTGAAGTGGGGGAGGGGACGCACTTTAATTAGAGCAGCTTTCGGGAGCCACTCTAATTAAAGCGTCCGCAGCATCTTGTGTATTTAGCGTCCCACACTTCAAAATAGTGGTGGGGGCGCTTTAACTAAAGCTCATTTAAAGCGCCCCTGCTACCATTTTGAAGCACAGGAATGCTGAATACACCTGCTGCCAAGGCTTCTGGAACACGCTAATTAATTTCATAGATTTCATAGATTTCATAGACTTTAGGGCTGGAAGGGACCTCGGGAGATCATCGAGTCCAGCCCCCTGCCCAAAGGGCAGGAAGTCAGCTGGGGTCATAGGATCCCAGCAAGATAA
>NW_017728918.1:1837616-1856353 GCF_001723895.1 Crocodylus porosus
CCCTGAAACCCAAGGGTGCTGCAGGAGCAGTGAGTCCCGGGGCTTTTCTCCATTTTTTTTTTCTTAAAGGACTGGAGCTGGCCCGGATGGGGCAGCAGGGATCGGCCCCCTGTGCAACAGCACCTGGTGAGCACCAGGGCCTTTTTTAAAGCACTGGGAGCTGGGGTTGTGGGCAGGGCAGCCATGGGGCAGGGTGCTGGGGGAGCAGGTGGGAGCCAGGGGGACTGGGGGAGCAGGGAGGGGTCCCCCATGATCCCCTCCTCACTCCCCCAAAGATCTTTTCCAAAGATTTGGAGAGTTTTGAATCCATTCGGACCTTTTAATTGGTCCCTGATTCAATTCGGATTTAGAGATTTGACTACCAAATCAGACCAAATCTCCTCCGAATTGAATCACCACCCGAAGCTTCACACAACCCTATTTGGATATGCAGAAGTACCTAAGTACTTACCCTTCAGTGAAATCAATGAGAGTTGGATAGGCTGGCATTTTTTAAAATCTCACTGAGGTGCCTATCTGCATCTTCAGTTATCTATATGCTTTTAAAAATCTGTCTGAACCAGCATAAAATGGAGTGTAGTGACAGGGAGGAATAATTACTGGAGAACTCACATAAAGAGAGGTGGACAGGAAACCGGTTCCGGTTTATCAGAAAGAGAATCCGTACCGTGAAATTCTGCAAAAATGATAAGGTTGTCATGTTTCAGGAAACTCCTCTGTGTCAGCTGTTTATGAGAGATGAAGGTGCTCCAGCCCCAATCTAAGCTTCTAAAACATTTGCACGACTCGTCGTATTTTCCAACAAGAGATGGTTTATCCCACATTGAAGTGTCATTTTTATCTGCAAAATACAATATGGCTTACACATCTCTCTTTTTAATCAGCAAAAAGGCTAAAACCAATTTTTTTTGGCAGAGTAAATGTTAAAGCACGGCATAGACTATTTGGGTATTAGAAAGCAGTGGTGGTTCCATGAGTCCTCTGCATAGTTTGAACCCACCTCACAGAGGTTAGGGTGACTGGGCTTTGCTCATCATTCTTGGCCTATTAAAAATCTTTGTCATAAAAGATGTAAAGACAAACAGGTGCAGATCAAAAATCATAGATCCAATTTCTACTGAGAAAGATATAGAGAAACGTGGGCTTTTCTTAGCTTTTTTACTTTATCATCAAATCATCTGATTGTGATTGTTGTTATTTATTGGTATTATCATAACACCTGGAAGTCCTAGCCATGTATTTCATCCCCTTTCTCCTCCAAGAGAGGAGAAAAGAAAGTCCCTGCTCCCAAAAGGTTACAAGCCTTATATAAGACAAGAGGCAGCAAATGGATACAGCTGGCCAAATCGGAGGTGATACTGGAGAGCCTAGCCAGCTAACTCAATTGTTCTCAACCTGGTGGAGCCCAAATCTTTGCTCTCCTGCTGACTATATGTTTTCACAAAGAAGTCATGTACCTTGAAGGACTTGGGTTTTGTCTGTTGTGAAGCTCCTGCTTGCGGACATCCTTTTCCTGATGTCAGGGTCCTGGTCTATCACTGTTAAAATCGCCTGTCTGTTTTCAGCTGGCCATTCCAGAACAGCATCATTATCTCCACTGCACAAGTGGAAAGCAATGCGACTGTAGTTATCATAAAAGGAATTATTGTGACCATGAGGAAACAAAGTTATGCCAAAACCGTAGCCCTCAGGGCTATAAAACCGGGGACTAAGCATAACATCGTTTTTTGTCGTAGTGCGGAGGATCTGGCTGAAATTTCGAATCACCCATACAGCGCCAGGGCATGGGGTCTCTGTTAGGGTGACATCATCAATAGAAATTCCACCAGATGAGATGTTGGGATTGCCACTTAATCCTTGGAAGAGATATCTGAACTTCTTTTGGACATTGAGCGTTACGTGTGCAATTTTCCAGTTAAGATCATCATCTCCTATAGAAAAAAGCCAATTACATGGTTAGTGATGATATGAAGTAGCAGCACGCTTCGACCATCCATATCAGTGATTCTCAACAAAGGTGCCACAGCATCCAGGAATGCTTGACGTCATTTCAAGGGTGCTGTGGGATGCCACACCATGTTAGCCCTGTTAGGTTTGCATACATCATTCACAAGACAAACCCACAGATTTCAAATAGAAATCCAGAATTTTGAACTTTCCCAGTTCCTTGCAACAGAAAAATGGCTCTATTAATTTTCTGTATTAAGAGTGAAAACTGAGGGCTGGCATTTCCCCAGGGATGCCACAAGTCAATCTAGGGGTGCCTTGAGTCTAAAAAAGTTGACAACCACTGATTTATATATTATAAAGCACATATTAAGGCAAATGTCCAACAAAGTCTAGAAGGGTAGAAATCCCAAGGTAATAACCATTGTACATTTATATGGCAGTGTCACCTAGAGGCCAAGGAGCCATAGTGTCAAGTGATTAAACAACCATTTAGCAGTCGGCAGTCCCTAATCCAAAGACTTCACAGCCTGAAAGACGAGAAGTAACATATTGCTGAAACTGGTAGCACCAACTTGTCCTAGCATCGCCTCCGTTTAATGTCCTTCATCCTCTAAATGCCACCTGGGGGGTTGTATCTGTGGCTACTCAAAACTCCTTGGGAGTGAACAACACTACAGCATAATTCCATGGTCGCTGCATTTGTAGTGTCAAGCAAAGTCACAGGAGTAGATTTTCTTATCCCTCATGACTTTTTGCACTTCTTGAACTTGGCCTAAAGAAACCAGCAGGGTTATATTCATCTTTGCATTGATTCTTCTGAAGTTAGTAGAGCAACACTAGGGGGTTTTGTGGCCCTTTCTGTTGTATATCTTAAATTTTCCATTATCCAGATTCTGTTACCTTTGCTCACTTTCAGTAGCACAAGAACCCATGAGAAGTCCAGTGGGTTTCAGCTGGTTTCAGTGGGACTTCTCATGGAATCCAGTGCATTGAAACCAGTGGTTTTGCTCTCAAGGAGGGAGTTGCTTTTTAGTATAAATAAGGGCATGAAAATCTGGCTCAGTATGTCTCCTACTTCTTGTGATGATTTCTTGCTTAGCCTTCACTATTGTTTGGTGATAAACCTAGGCTCCATAGAGTCCTTTATTAAGACATGAATTTAAAGTTTGATGTCAGAGTCCTTGAATTAGATGGTGCCATTTCAATGCTGTGGCTCACTGGTATCGTGATTTACTGACAAGGAAATAAGTTGATTAATTATCTGCCTGGGAAATATTCTAGAAGTGAATATGAATGGACACTATCAAGGTTCAAAGCTCTATTTTGCATTAACAAGGTTCAGGATCTTTACTTTTATTTATATTAGCACAACAATGAATTTACTCCTCAAAGGCCATGTCTATACTTGTGCCTAAACTTAATGCACCATTGCCTAACGCACATTAAGGCAATTTAGGTTCATGTCTACATGGGCACATGCTAAGGTGCATTCATGTGGTGCGAGGACTGACTTGGAACTAAATTAATACACAGCATTAATGCACCTTAGTGTGTTTACATGTGTGTTAAGGTGCTTTAGCTACTTGCACCTAAATTTGATACCTGCAAAGGCAGGTATCAAATTTAGGTGTGAATAGCCTAAAATCGCCATTTTTAAGATGCATTAAGAGCATGCACATGTAGACCCACACGCTGAATGCACCTTAAAAATTGCTAATGTACCTTAAATTGGCCCATGTAGATGTGCCCATAATATATAATGCAAACTTTCTGCGGGTCATATTTCTTCTTAAAGCAAGGCCTTAACACTAACAGTTACATCAGGAATTCTGTTACTTGAGCCATCAAAATTTCACCATTACAAGCTGTAACAGGGAACTCTAGTCCCATTGCTGTTAAAAGACTGGAAGGCCAGAAAAAAGGAGGAGGCATGTTCAAGACTTGGACTTTTGTGGCCCAGAAGGGTAGAGTACCAGGCTGTATAAACTCCACTCAGGAGGAGAGCAGGGCAGTGTGGCCTAGACCGAGAAGGGAGAAGGAAGTCCCTTTGGGTGGAACTGACTTTACTGCTACAAAGTGACCAAAAGTGAGTAAGCCCTGAAGGGCTAGAGTTGGCTGAAGCTAGCAAGGAGGAAAAGGTGCCTCTGTGAACTGGGCTATTTGTTTATTTGCTTGTATCTTTGCATCCTCATAGTGGACAAGGCTTGTCCTAGGACACAGGGGCTTTGTTGCAAGGCTTGGGACAGCTATTCGGGGTGAAGGGAAGCCACTGAGAAGACCTGGGGAAAGAGTGCAATCCTTGATTCTGTTAGTGGGTTGTTCTGCGATGTATTAATAGCACCAAGCCCCGATTCAAGCCATCCCTGGAGAGGGAAGCGGTGGGATTATTCACAGTAGACCTAGATAGGGCAAGCTAGAAAAGAGGTGATGAATCACACAGTGGTTTTGGCTAGGACGCACTTGAGATGCACTGTGGGGAAGGGGCACAGAGTGCCATAAGTGCTTTCTCCTAGCTTCTAAAAAAATATAACAAAGGTGGAGCAGGAAAAATCAGGGAAGCCATCAGGACAGCTGGAGTGGAAAAGAAGGCTGGAGCTGAATGCCAGGGGGCAGTAGACTATGATATGTAACACCAAGTCTTCTACGCAAACTAGCACTTGACTAGAGCCATGCCCATACTATATTTATATACCAGGATACTTAACCAGCTGGAGAGCTACCCACCTGGGATGTCTGGGAAAGCCCTTTTGTTTTTTAACTAGCTTCACATTGTGGCATCCCCTCCACTTCCACCCCCACCCCCCAGCTTTTTGTCATGGGTTAATATTTTCAGAAGTACCTTGGAACGTTTTGACTTTACTCAACTGGCGGACATTCCCAGTGCCATCGTCCTGCATAACCCAGATGATAAGCTTGTCCAAGGGGCTTCCTGTCATCTTATAGAAGAACTGGAGACATTGCTGAGCTCTCTTTGGGTAAAGGATCCGGGATTCTAGGATAGCCGCACTTCCCATTCTTCCAGAGCTGGTGTCAAAGTACATGACGTAGCCGGCATCTAGAGAAAGAGGACACGATTGTATTCTTAACCGTTCCGTTGGTTGCACCGGACTCATGGCTGCATAAATGTGTTTATAGTACAGATGAAGCAGCAGCACAAAGTTCAGAACCACCTTTTGTATCATATACCTTCTTGTCGTTCATGGGGCACGCTGTCCAAGCTTATCCCTTCTTTAAACTTATAGTCAAAAACAATTTTGCCAAAGACATCAAAATGCTTCATAAGCACATATTTCATTTTGCACCACTTCTCTGTTGTAGAAATGATTTATTATCCCCATGTCACAGAGGGGGGACTGAATTACAGAAAGACAAAGTGATTTGCTCAAGGCCGCACAAAACTCCTGGGAGTTAGAAGTACAGCCTCTGAATCAGAAATTCCTAGACCTTAAATTCCTAGACTACCAGTGGGAGAGGAACTGGGGAAAAACCCTGCTCGTACCCAGTTCACTCTCCCTTTCAGCATGTGCTCTCTGCCACGGTGTGACACAAGATCCCTGGCAAGACAGACATATGGTTTGACCAAGTAAATGGAAGTTCTTATGTTCTAAAACCAGAATGAGCATCCAGGGGCCTGACAGTCAGCCCCCTTCCTCTGTCTCATACTCAGTCCAAGTACCAAAAGGAAAATGGTTCAAGACAATATTATAGCAGCAGTTGAGCCAAATTCCTCCTTCAGTTACATGTGCATAATTCCATTGGAAGAGAAAAAAAGCAGGGGGGGGAAGGTCAAAGGATTTGGGGTGAATCTGGAGAAGGAGCTATTGGCAACTGTAAAATTGCTTCCTAATATCATCTTCCATTCTTAGCTGAAGTTGGACCTAGTCTTGGGTAATCAACATTAGGAGAAGGCTAGCTCTACCTTCTAGTGGCTAGTACAACAAGGGGATGAAAGAATATAAGAAGTGCCAGCCAAAATAATGCCTCCCGTAGCTCAAGCTGTAGTGGCTCACACCTGGGGCCATTATAGCTCCAAGTTTTAGTTAGGCAAAATTTTCACTGAGGTCATGTGTTCATGAAGTCCACAAGAGTGTCACTGACTGACTAAGCAGTTGAAAATCTGATGTTTAGTTATCAGGTTTCCCTTTGGGAACTTTCTTTTACTTTTACTGGTGAACAATTTGATCCTGAACAGGCATGGAAGGCCTCCAAGACTGGAGCACAGTGGGGATTCATTTTGCCTTTTTTCTGCCATTCCTCTATTTTGAAAAATAGAAATTTGGATATTGTGTGTAAAATTGTCAATAAACATTTGAATGGAAGGCTGTTAAATATCACTGTTCTGCAGTTCTCCTGGAAATCAAATATATGTTTATCCAGGACTCTTCCAGCACCAATGTTTCTCTTGTTTGTTTTCCCGGTCATGGAATTACTTCTCAGATACGTTTATTGGAGGCTTGTGAGTATCATTTCATTCTTATCATCACGTAACTAATGAATCACACCTTGATGGATACAGAGGAACATATGCTAAATGATATTTATCAGCCTGGTAGTGAATAACGTTCTTTGTCCTCTTTCATATTGCTGATTGGGTCCAGCAAATGTACCGTATGTTATAAAAAAATTTGCTGAATTTGCAGTGGCAGTATCATTGTTCCTAATTATAAAGGGGAGGTAGAGTACCAAGGTAATGTGAAAAAGGAATAGGAGCTTAGCTTCACTAGAATCATAATAAACAGGACCTCTTCTTGATGGTCTCCTCAGAAGAAGTCACTTCTTTCTTGACTTTAACTTTCCTTTCAGTTTTACTCACTTCTGGATTTTCCAAGGGTTGGCTACAACCAGGGCAACTCTAAGGCCAGATCTGAAGCTGTCTCTAAAGCACAGATCTCAGACCAGCTCATGCATGAACAAGTGGCCTCAGAGGTAAAATATTTTCATTTTACCTTTACAGCGTCCAGCGAGCGTGTAGTCTCCTTGTCCTACAAGGCTGCTCTTCTGATGGACCCAGTCTGCATCATCTCTGGTGCCTTGAACCATTCCACAGATATTGGCATGCTCAAAAGCACATTGGTCCAAAAGGGTGTGAGTTGAAGCTGAAAAAAGCCCCCCACCACATATGATTAATGCAAAGTAGCATCCATTTTTAAGAACTGCTGGGGTATTTTCCCCAGTCCGTAAATTTCTATGGAACATATCACAAGGCAGGAATACAGAAAGCCCAGCCTTGTAGTCCTTACTCCCCTTGGCTAGTCCAAAACATTTCTTAGGAACTATTACAAAGGTGGAAAATACCATGGGCTATCCCTGACTGGCACACAACTGAACAGTTTAGGTGACTTCTTGCAGATGTCACAGAAGCAGTAAGTCTCAAGGAGAGATTTGGAGGAGGTGGAGGTTTTAATTTATTGCGGGGATTCCATGAATAGGACACAGCACGGAAAATGCTGTGGAAATGGATGAGTATGAGTCTGGAATTGAGGACTTGAACTGCTCTGAAATAAGTAATGACTAGCAGAGATTTGGGGGGGCCTGAGAGGGAGAAAAGAAATAACTGCACTTTGCTAAGGCCAGCTAATACGAATCATGCTGTGGTTCCCCCTTCCTTGGCTTGCTTCCCCTTTTTGTAGACGTGAAAGGGGAGCAAACTGACTATATTAAACTACAGAAACGTGAAGCACTTGGCAATGGCTTAGTACTGACTTACTGCAGTTATACATGCGATTGAGTCTCTCGATGTCAAGGGCACTGAAATCCAGGCGCTGTCCAATGATGTCATCAAATACTGGTATCTTTGCAGTGATTGTGGGGAAGCTGTCATTTTTGTTAAATGAAAATGGCGCATAGTGCATCACGGATTCATAATCGTAAGGAGTGTTTAGGTCAGTGATAAACTGGTCATTGTACTTCACAAAGTTGTGTTCATAGCCTGAAGAAAGAAGATGTGAGTGATTCACTCTAAAAATAATCACAATGTTTTCTTAAGGTAAAATGACTCTAGGATGGACATGTAAAAGTTTAATTGTTATAACTTACCGGTGCAGAATGGAATCAACAGTTTGATTTTAAAATGTAATATGGCAAAACATTTTAATTTTACTTGAGTGGCGTTGGAGCCTTTTTGATAGCAAAATGTTCTAGTCTAGCATCCCATTTTTCCTTCTACTTGCCTCTGACTTGTTCAGGCTCATATAACTCTACCTGCTGATTTTGAAGACTATCAAATGGCAAGACAGCAAGTGGCATTTCTGTGAGTTAAATATGATTGTATTTGATTGGTATTGCAACTTGCACCCAGGGGTTTCATGGGCCAGATTCTTCCCCCAGTACATGCTCATCTGGCAGGTCTCAGAGCAATTCTCATATAAGTAAAAGCTACTTCTGCTCTGGAAAGGATGGACACAACAAATCTACAATAATGACAGCCCAATGCAGCAAAGACCATGTTCCATTTAGATCTGTATTAAAATGTGGGAGGTTGAGGGGCCACATAAGATTTTATGCCTTTTTCAGCAATTTTGAAGGAAGCCAGAAAAAAATGAGAGAAAAAAATAGCATTTCCAGTGACATGTTTTAGCTATTACTTTCTCATTTTCCATTCAAATTCTCATTTTCCCCCATCATAAATACCATAGGGTCACTCTCTTCAGATGCTATTATTTTCTTGCACACTTTATTGGCTTAAGCAGCTCCATGTTCAGCACAAAGTCCTTTGATTCACGGGTCATAATTATCTTATCCATTATTTCTTTATAGAGACTTGAGTTGGAGCTCAGAAAGGGTGACAACCTTGCCAGGATAGTGCTAAAACTATTTACAGCCAGGAGGCATATAATCTGGGCAGAAGATTAGTTATGTAAGAACAAATAAAACTACTATAAAAAAATCCAGGTATCAGTAAATGAATAACTTTTAGATGCTGTTAAAATAATCCTGTGCTAACTGGCAGGAAAAGAAGCAAGTTGCATGCAGGAGGCTGCACAAATCCACTTTAATAGTTTAAATGCTTTTCCAAGGACCAGAGCCAAAGAGGAAATTTGCTTCCTTTGTTGTGACAAATCCAACATTTGCTGGTGCATAACACCAGAGTTGCATGTGCTCTTGCTGTAAAAAAAAAGCCAACAGCACACTGTGCTGTATCAACAGGAGTGTCACTTGCAAATCAAATGCAATAGTGTGGCCTTGCTGGAGCAGTGTTCAGGTTTGGACCCTGCACTTCAAGAAGGATGTGGACAGATGTGGCAGGGCAATCAAACTGATTAGGGACCTGGGAGGCAAGACTTTTGAGGAAAGGCTGAAAGAACTAGGGTTAGTTACAAGAGAAGACTGAGGAGAGATTTGATAACAGTCTTCAAATACCTGCAGGGTGATAATAGAGAGGACAGAGATGGACTTTTCTCTTTAGTCATAGGAGGCCAGGCTAGGACCAATAGCCACAAGCTGTAGCAGAGGAAATTTAAATTGGGGATTAGGAGGAACTTTCTGACTATGAGGCTGGTTGTTGAATCTCCACCCATGGAAACTTTCAAAAGCAGCCTCAACAAACATTTGGCTGGGATGTTTTAGTCAGGGATTATCTGCCTTGAGCAGGGAGTTGGACTAGATGACCTGGAGAGAATGGCTTGGCAGGCCGCATCTGGCCCGCGGGCTGCATTTTGCCTGCCCCTGTGCTAAATCAATAGCCCTCTGTCTATTCACATATAAGACAGACAACAGCACTGACAGCTTTCCTTCACTGCCCAACCAGTGTGCCTCAGCTCTTAGCCAAAAGGACCACCACCAACAATGAGAGAATCGCTTGCGTTTGGTATTTCTGCTAAGACTAGCAACAAGGATACCACCAAGGGGCAGATTTAGCAAGGGTGGGGCAGTTTATTGTTGCACCCCAATTATTCCTCTCTTCTCCTTGTTTAGGTTTTCATTACTTTTATACATCATTAATACCTAGAGCAGGGCTGTCCAACGGGGGTCACACTAGCAGGGGCTGCATATCCTGCAGGCTGCACCGGTGGGGGACATGGGCCCCCAAGCTGTATGTCTCATGGGTACCTGCACCCTCTGCACCACACACTCACATGTGTCCCCTCCCGGTGCACCACACCCCCCACCGCTCCATGGGTTCCTGCCTCTGCTGCTACGTAGCTCCAGTCTCATCCTGACCCTCTGCACTGGCCATGCCACATCGCACCGTACCACCCCTGGAGGGTATAGAAGTTGGAGGAGGGAAGGGGCACCAGGAGACTCCAGCTGCTGTAGCAGCCAGAGTAATAGGGGAAGTAACAACCTGCTGGGAGCCCAGAGGCCATAATTTAACCCCTTGCTGTCCAACTGGCAGCCCACCACGACACATGGGAACAGAACGATGTTGTGCTAGGCACTGTATAAAAATCCTTAGGAAGACATGGTTCCTGCCCCAAAGAGATTACAGAATGAACAGGCCAACAAAATAGATAGTGATGGAGCTAGGAACAGCCTCTTGAGTGATGATGGCAACTTCTCTCCACTAGGCCGGGCTCCCTCCCATTTCTGTGTCATGGTCAGAAAACAGCAGAGTTGAGAAAACTTGTGCAGGAATATCTACTGCATCTAAAGGTGCTAGAGTATTTGTATTTACATGTACCTCAAGAGTTGCCCAATATGGCACCCTTGACTCTCATCTAAAATTCAATGAAGACTTTAAAAACCTAAGGAAGATAATAAGCAAATGTTCCAAACTCAAGCTGGAAGTGTAAAACCAACCTGAAATAACTTCATTCCACCAGATATTCACATAATCATCCCGGTCTGTCCTTGACTGCTCATGGTAAAATCCCAAAGCGTGTAGGATCTCATGCTCCACAATAGCTTTATAGTCGCACCCCAACCCAATGGACAGGTTTTGCCCAGTCTGGAGGTCTCCAACCATTGACCAGCACCTGAGAAAGAGAGAGATTGCATTGTCTCTTAAGGAGAGTTTTCTGGTCTATATTTAAGGAATAAACCTTGTCACTTTATCCAAAGTATTGCAGGAAAAAAGTTTAACCATACAGCTGCTCAAATAATGCATGGTAGTGCTTATTTGTTATGGGCTGATAATGTTCCCAGGGTTGTACAACGCACAGAATGAATCAAGTCTCTCTTCTGAGGCATTAACACATGCCTTAGACCTCTATGTTATACTCATCCCCACTAAGGCAAATTCATGCACCTGAAATCCCCCATGCTCTCCCAAATTTAAGCAGGTATGAGAGTTGGATTCCAGCCTCGAACCTAGACCCCTAAATCATCCTCCTATGCAAGGTTGACTGGATCACTGTTTCCTTTTAAGATGCAGCTGATGGCACTAGAGGCTGCATTTGTTTGAAACAGCTTGGTGGCTAGGGCACTTTGCTAATGTAATCCAGTTAACATATTTGTATTGTGTGACAGCCTTTCTGTGATACTTATGTATACTCTGTAGATATGCATGGTCAGGAGCTGTGTCCCTTGTCTGTATCCACATTAGTAAGCACGGTCAGTGAGTGGGAACTCACTGGGCTGTTTTTAACTTCATTAACTCATTTTAACTGAGTTTTACCAGTTTAATGTAGGGGGTGAGGTGAATTGGGTTTTGTGTGCACTGACGTGCCCTTCCGAAACTGTAAAGTTTATAAGAGTACTGAGGCCGTAAGAGAAAATTGGGCAAAAGTTCCTGCTTTCTGTTTAGAAGCTCTGCTTGCTGCAGTCCCTTCATAGCGTTTGATAAAGTAAGCCATTGCCTGTGAAAATGCATGCATCTCTGATTTAGTTAGTCTATAGGTGCAGATCTCCCCTGCCATTTGCCTGACTTTAGCCTTACCTGGCTACCTACCTCTAACCATATTGACTGGGAGAAACTGTTAATCTTTGGCTGGAGTGGGCTATTAACCATTCAGGTTTTCTCTGAAATTGTTTGTCCCATTTCCCCTGTAATAAACCCCACAATAGTATAATAGTCATAGTTTCTAGGGTCGGAAGGGACCTGAACAGATCATCAAGTCCGACCCCCTGCCCTGGGCAGCAATGGGTGCTGGGATCATAATACCCCAGCCAGATATCTATCCATATCTGTGTTTATCCACATCTGTATTTGATATCTATATTGTTCACAGGTAGGTAAATTTAGTCACACTGGACAAGGCAGCAGTTCAGATTGTCTCCCATATACCTGGTATGCTCTGAACACCAGGCTGCAGGGCAGGATGGGGCACTGTACACCCTCCTTTAGAAGATGGGCCACTCCAAAGCCATGAGTGCAAGAAAGAAAAAGAGAGAGAAAGAGTGCCTCACTTTGTAGCCTAGCGGTGTGGGCACTCCCCTAAGAGAAAATAATTATGAGTTCCAGTTTCAACTCTTCTGCACTAAAGAATCATTAGATAAAATACCCAAACAACGAACACTGATGGCAGAATGAAGAAACCACTGTTCTTCCCCAGGGAGTGCTCTCGCCCCTGGCCTACACTTTCATACACCTCCTTGCTTGCCCTCTTCTTCTGGCTCCTTGAATTTTCCATTCTTTTCTGCAGAAAAACACAGCTCCAACAGGATTATATGGAGCGAGCTCTCAGGCCAGCCTTGCAGTAGTGTAACGGAGGGGGAACGACTTGTGGGGAGCAGCCACTGCAGCTGCCAGCAGTCTGTGCCAGTGCCAGCAGGCAGAGCTGTTCCCTATTACACCTCTGCAGCCTACCTTCTACTTTGCTGGACCAGGCACTCTTCTGCGAGGTGAGAGACGTGGGTTTGAGTCCCTTTGGGCTGAGGAAGGCTCAGAACCCAGGACTCCCCTTTCCCGTGCAAGCATTTTAAGTAGGCCATTATAAAAAGGCAATCTCAAATGGCCTTACGCAACCAAAAATTCAGCTCAGCCAAGACAATGGTATCTCTGGATATGTCATGTAACTTTACTAAGTAGTTCTTCTGGCCTTGGGGATCTTGGTGTTGATGGGGTTACTGTGAATTGCTGTCTTTGACTCAGGTGCCTTACTTCCACATAAGTCCCATTTTAGAACCTTCAATTCCTTGATGAAGCTCGATCTCAGGCATCATCATAAGAGTGTGTAATACTCTGGCCTAGGGTTTGGAACCATACCTCCCTCTATTGTTATAGCAGCACTATGGGCTAGGATCCTGAGAACAACCTCCAACTCAGATCCACGCCAGCTGTTCCAGACGTAGGTCCCGGGGAAAGGTAGCAGCTCATGTCATTCATTGGCAACCTGTCAGCATGGCTCAGGAAGGAAATCGATGGGTCTGGTTATACAGCGCAAGGCATCACCATGCAGAGATACCCCATTCTAGCTCCGCACGTGCTAGCTCCAGAACCAGTGTAGGCACCTGGGTGCAGTGCTGTGTCAGGGGCAATAACCTCTTGTTTCAGTTCCAGAGTCAGCACGTACAGAGCTAGTACAGGCATCTGTGCATGGTGCTGCCGTGGCCATTAGAGACCCACCCCCCGTGACTCTGACAGAGCCTTTTAGGACATGTCTACTCTGTGGCAGTAGCCAGGCTGTTTCCGAGCATGGCCTGGGCACCCTCTCCAAATCTGGAAGCGTGCTGTTGAAGCCATTGCACAGTGTTGCCCCAGTAGCAGCTTTCAAGCACACCATGTTGTGTGTAGACGAAGAGGGAGCCCTAAATTGAAGCAGTGGGTTTTAAAAAACACCACTTCAATTTAGGGCTGATTAAATTGTGCGCACACCCGGCTGACTTACCTGCCTCCATGACAGGGAGGGGAGGGTGAGCTGCCAGCGACTGGAGCAGTCCCTGGGCTGCGGGGGCGAAGGATGGTGCTTCCCTCCGCAGCGGCACCCCCCACCCAGGTAGCATCTGCTTGCAGGCACTCGACTTTGGCAGTCCCGGGGAAACTGTAGCCATGGAGGGGAGCACCGGGTCCCTGCACAGCTCAGACAGGCAGGAAGGTGGGTGGGAGGGGGAGATCAGGCTCGCCATTTTTCCTGTCACTGGGCTGCTGCCAGGCTGCTGCCTGCAGGGCGTCCTGCAGAGCCCCTGAGCTCCACGGCTGTAGGAGTTTTAGTTTGCTGCACCCCAAGTCTTTTAAGGCACATTACACCACCAAATTTCCTAGAATGGCTGGAATTACTGTGCAATACACTGCCCAGGCGTGCAAGCGCCGACACCAGTAAAGCAGTACAAAAGCATCGAGCCTGCTTTAAAAGGGTCGTGAATACATGCCTCTTTTTTGTCTACACACAGCCCCAGATACTGATGTCTTGAGAGCATTAGAGGGATGCTCGGAGAAGCATCTTCATTGGCATACTTCCGGGTTTGAAGTGCCTCAGTGGGTGGGCAGAGCAGGGAATGGCCTGGCTAGGAAATGCTGCTATATACATAACTGGTAAGAGTGAATAAGAAACTCAGCTTTTTCTAGCTGCCTCCTTCATGCCCTGCGATCAGAAGACATTTTATCCACTGGATATAATAATGATACTTCATTATCTTGTACTTTCATCACTTCTTTTCTCCCAAAGATTTCAAAGCCCAAACTCTGCCTCCAAAAAGGCCTGCAAAGAAGTTAAGGTAGGTAGGGCTACAGAAGAATCACACCACCTACCACGATAATGGAGTGTGAAGCAAAGTTGGGTAATAAAAGTTAAACAGGACTCTGGGACATTGACAGTACACTTACCCGCTGCCTTGCTGGAAGAGTATGTAGGTGCTCTCTCCTTCATACGGTTTGAAATCCACACAAGACTTTAGGCGGAACATTTCAAAAGCTTCGAGAATGACTCCCTTGGCATTTAGGTCTGGAAAATATATTTCAACAAAATACCTTTAATGCATAGTAGGTAATGCACATGGTCTACATCTTTATACCTCTGTGGATATATATTATATACTGTGCATGCATTATGATACACCTCCAAAAAGGATCAAAGCTTAAAATGACAAGTTTTATATCTGTCAGGGCTGGGGAAATGGGTTTTGGCATACAGGTTGTGGGTGTTTATTAGCATATTTTAAAAAGAGTCTAATCTCCTATCATTTGCCATTGGCTCAAACTCTAGTGTCATGATGCCTCCAGCTGGGCCAGGATTTCATCTCAAAATCTCAAAAACAAAGCACAGGCTGCATTACTTAGGTCATCAGCCAGAATGTAGGGAATGGGGAACTTCCATCGATAGCTCTCATTTCTCAGGGCATTACGTTCTTTCTGTTGAAAAGAGAGAGGAAGGTTAATAGCCAGTAATGCATTCTTTGGGAGAGCAAAATGGGTTTTAGTAAAATGAATATCAATAGAATAAATGATATCCATCCAACTGAAAATACTTACAGGCAGTAAGATATCCCCCTGGAAGAGGTCCAGTCCAGCAGCTGAAAAACAATTCAGAAAAAGAGGATTTAAAAGTCTCAAACATGGTGTTTTAGATTACAGAAAATGCTAAAGGTGCAGAAGTTGATTTCAAGACCTCAAAGGACATTTTCGGATTATTATTAGGATCGGTTTCTGTTTCCAAGCCAACAAATAGTAGATTCCACTATCTGTATCACTGCATTGCTAAAAAGCATACTGTTGTAGGTTGGTGCTTCTTCATTTTCCATGCTGTACTGCATTTGCCAAACTGTAGATCACACCTATTCAACTGGGAGACTAAAAGGGGTTAATCTGCAGCCACCAAGCTCTTGCTCCCCCTATTGCTCCAGCTGTTGTTGCCAAGGGCTCCAGGCTCCTTCTTCCTCTTTCAACTGATGCCTCCCACCCCTGTGCCCTGCCCCTCACAGTGTGACACATGGGGTGGGGAGCAGAGCATGAGTTCAGGGCCACACTGGCACTTGGTTCTGCATTTGAGAGGAGGTCCCATGTGGGTGCATGGTGCACTGGCAGAAGCGGGGCCCTGCATGGTGCAGCTGCAGTGCAGAGGATTGTGCAGGCACGTGGTGCACTAGCAGGGGCATCCGTGTAGCCCGGGGGGCCCTTAAAAGCTTCACAAGATTGGAAATCCTCTGGGTTCTTAAGCCAATTGTTCTAAAGATGCATGGAATGGAATGGATACGTAGCTATCTCTAGTCTATTCTGCTCCCCCTTAGGACAATCAGCCTAACAATACAATGACTATTAGATATATAAAATATGTGCAAGCACTTCCCCAGCCTGGTGAAGGTTGTTTGTACCCAAAAGCTTGCAAAGAAGAATTTTTCTGACTATTTTAGTTGGTCTAATAAAAGATATTGGATTTACCCAAAGAACCTTGTCTGCCAATGTGTGCACATGTGCACGTATGTATGCAAAGTTGGATTACAGGGAGCAAAAAGACAAGATGAGAGCGCATTTGACTGGTATCCTTCCACAGCATGTCCATACTAAGCCTTCAGATACATGGCAAAACACTAAATTATTTCCTTCTCTATAGATGCAGTTGACAGAGCAGGGGGGGAAAAAATTGCTAGCTTGCAAAACCATTTGTAATTGGTAAATCAGGGTAAATCTCACTCCGAGCCATATCCTCAGCTGGTAGAATACGATTCACTTCATTGCGGATTAACAACAGCTGTGAGTTGGTCCCACTAGCACCAAGTCGTCAGAAGCCCTTATGCTGCCCTAGTGAATGTTCACTTGTGTCATAAAATTACTACCCATTTCAAAACAACCTGCAGTTTTCACCTAGGAGAAATGGCTTGGAAAGCAGGCGTGTTGCAAGGCGAGAATCAAGAGCATTGACCAAGGTACTAATAATGCAAAGTCTCACTCGGATCCTGCCTGCATCACATCTACTTATTTTCCTTGAAATCGCTGTCTCCTCTTCCTGAAATAAAATAAATAAATACAGCCTCTACTTCTAAATTTTCAACTCCTAAGATTTGAAAACACCCACCAGCATTTTGCTTAGTGTTCTCACAGGGGCTAAAAGGGGGTGAGAAAAAAATACCTACCTAAATTTATTTCTGGAATATCTTTCCTGAGCTGCCCAGCATCAGCATCAAAGGCTGCAAGAAAAATATATGAAAAGGAAAACGTTTTGTAACCAACAGGACAGGCATGGTGCCCCAACCACCACCACTCTCCTCCCTCATTCCACCCACAGAAAATAAAAGAAAATGTGCTGGAACATGCAACCGTTTAAGCAGCCCTTACCATCTTCCCTTGGGTGCTGTCGAACCTGAAAGAGAGTAAAATATGTATTGCATGAAGTGCAGAGAGCCCAAAGAGGGAGAGGGGGTGCTGGAAAAGAAGGGCATTACACTTACGGAGAAAGGAGTGCAATGGCTGAAAAAGAGCATCAGACACAGGCAGGAAAAGATGCGAGTGGAGGCCATTCTTGCAGTGGGAGAAGAAAACAGACCCAGTAATCTCTTAGAATTTATAAGGCAGTTCTCTGAACTTTGCCCAGAGTATCTAGCAAGAAACTTTGAACTCCTTATTTTTACCCTGAGAGTTATTAAACAGGAACCTTTTTTTAAAATATTGCAAGATCATAATTTGCCTAAGTCCATGTGAAAAAAAACATTTAACTGAGAACCCTGATAACTTTCAGTCCAGATGATGAAAAGCTTGAACACTAAGCAGTTCTGAATTTTGCCCAGAGTTAAATCAAGGGAGTTATTTCTATTATTGATCCTCTCTGTCGCGTTTGCTGTCTGTCAATACTCTGGGTCAGATTCTGCTCTTAGTTACAATGCCATAAATCTAAATTAACTCCAGGTGCCTGAGCAGATTTGTATCCCTGGGAGTGACAGAACTAGTCTTTAAATTGTTTTCAATTAATAATTAACACCAAATTGCGGAAGCTAGAGAAGAAAAAAAAACTGATCACTAATGACCTCAGGACTAATTTTAAGGATTTTTACCCCCTACGCTCTGTTTTCCAAAGCTGTGTCTATTCTAGAGGTTAATGACTATTGCTGGGGGCTTCCACCAATTCCCTGGCGAGGCTGTATCGCAGCTTAATGACTTTCGTTGATGTTCATTTTCTCCAAGGGTGTCAGTAGGACGTAGGGCTTTGCAGGTTGGGAGAGAGCAGTGGTAAGTCTCTGCTTCACGCTCAAGTGACAGCCTGAGAAGTCTTCCTACGAAAATTTGTCCCATCTGTGCCAAGCTCTTATTATTATGGCACAATCCAGTATAGCCAATGGCAGCCTTGATGTGCAGGGATTTGGGTCAATGGGTATATGCTGTAGGTTAGAAGCATTTACTGTAAACTCTTCTGTCTCCCCCAGTGGGACTTACCACAGCAGAATATAGTATGCCTTTAACAGCCTTGCTGTCAGACAGTCTGCATACAAACTATGCAAGACATTTCTGTTAAAACCGCCTAGCTTGCCTGTGGTATGAAATGGTTAGTCTCCCTAACTGTATGTTTTTTCTTCTTTTAGCCTGTTAACCCTTTGCTCTACATTTGTTGATTGAGTGTCTTAGAGCCAAATGGTTCGGGAAAGCCATACAGGATGCCTAAATGCTCCTATTATCAAACCTTTTTTTTTCCAGTTTCTCTGAACTTCCTAAAACTTTCACTTTTTGAGTGGAACATTTTCAGGCTCAATTTCTGAGTGAGGGTGAACTTGAATAAATGAGCCTGACTTATACTGGTGAAAATCAAGCCTAACTCTATTGAAGTCAGTGTAGATATCATAGAATTACAGAATCAATGAGTAGGAAGGGACCTAGACAGATCATCTAGTCTGACCCCCTCCCATGGGCTGGAAGGAGCACTGGGGGTGACAGGGGTCATAAGACCCCAGCCAGGTGCCCATCCAGTCTCCTCTTGAGGATTTCCAGGGAAGGTGAGAGCACCACCTCTCTGGGAAGCCTATTCCAGGCTCTGGCCACCCTTACA
>NW_017728918.1:1856843-1881801 GCF_001723895.1 Crocodylus porosus
CCCTCGTCCAGGTCGCTAATGAAGATGTTGAACAGCACTGGCCCAAGGACCGAGCCTTGGGGGACTCCGCTGCCCACACCCTCCCAGGTCGACATCAACCCATCCACAACCACCCTCTGGGTGCACCCCTGGAGCCAGGTTGCCACCCATGTGACCATGCGTTCATCAATGCCGCAGCCCCTCAGCTTGCCCACCAGAATTGGGTGGGACACTGTGTCGAAGGCCTTCTGGAAATCCAAGATGACATCAACTTCCTCCTTCCCATCTAAGCTCTTTGTTACCTGGTCACAGAAAGAGACCAGGTTAGTCAGGCAGGATCGGCCTGGCATGAACCCATGCTGGTTACCCCTCAACATCACTTTCCCTGCAGGGCTCTCGCAAATGTGGCCCTTGATAATTTTTTCAAAGACCTTCCCCAGGATAGAAGTGAGGCTGACTGGCCTGTAGTTGCCAGGCCCTTCCTTCCTCCCCTTCTTGAAAATAGGGACCACATTGGCCCTTTTCCAGTCCTCAGGGGCTTGGCCTGAGCACCAGGAGTCCTCCAACAGCCATGCCAATGGCTCTGCAATGACACCAGCCAATTCCCTCAGCACCTGTGGATGAAGGTCATCCGGGCCCGTCGACTTGGACACATCTAAGCCTTCCAGATAATCTTTAACTAGGTCTAAACTAACAGTCGGGGGACTCGCATTCTTCCTGGGCCTCTCTACGCTGTCACCGGAGAGCCCCCCATTGTCAGCAGACAGGAACACGGAGGCAAAGAACTTGTTGAAGAGTTCTGCCTTCTCTCGTGCGCCCATCACAAACTGCCCTGCCCTGCCCCGTAGGGGTCCAATGTTACCCCGAGACTTCTTCTTGCTGCCAAGGTTTCTTCTTGCTATCTAGGTTTCTTGGACCCTTTTCCTGCCTTCCTGCACAGAGGAATTGCGTCCTGCAGTGTCCCAAGGATAGCCTCCTTGAGGAAGGACCACCTTTCCTGGACCCCCCATATTAGCTACCCCCTGGGCTCTGAGTGCCTCCCTGACTACTGCCCTGAGCACATCCAAGTTGGCTTTCCTAAAGTCAAGCATTTGCGCTGTGCTAGTTACCCTCCCCACCTTTCTCTGAACAGCAAATTGGATCATTTCATGATCACTGTCCCCTAGCCGCCCTTGTACTAGAACTTCCCCCACTAGTCATCCCCAGAGGCTAACACCAGATCCAGTATGGCGTTTTCCTTAGTGGGGACGTGTAGCTCCTGCAAGAGGTGTAGGTCCTGTACGCACATCAGGAACCTTCATGAGTGGCTAGACCTGGCCGACTGCTCCTCCCAGTTGATGTCAGGGTAATTCATACCCCCCATGACCACAACATCCTTTGCATGCATGGCCTCCCCCAGCTGCCTGGAGAATTCCAGATCCAGCTCTTCCTCCTGATGTGGTGGTCTGTAGTAAACCCCTACCACCAGATCCCTCTCCCCTTGCCAATATATGTTGGTGTAGCCTTGGGTAAATGAAAGGGGATGCAGGTTCTATGAAGTTCCTTTTACACTCGTTTCACATAGCATTTAAGAGCTCAGAAAATACTAGGTGTGTACATAGATGTTTAAAAAGTTCCATTTTTACTGAAAGCTAATTAAAGCTATTTTTAAAAAAATCTTGGAGTGGTTCCTCTATAAAGCCATATAAGTCACTTTTTGCTCTCGCCACTTTTTTAGCAGAAGTGAAGTATAACACCTTATTACCCCAGGCTGGTGAAAATTGAAATATTTAGCTTAGTATCACTAGAGAGCATCCTCTGAAGACGTCACGTATTTGGAGAGCTGCAAGTCTACACTGGACTGGGCAAGGATTTCGTTTAATTCAAATTGTTCCCATGACAAAATATAGGAATGTAGACAAGGTGCCTTCTCCTACCTCCCCTGACACTAACCAACAGGTAAGTAATGTAAGTAACTGGAAAAAAAATATAAGCAACTGTAAATGCTAAGGAAAAACAGCACTGAGGGTTTTACCAACAAAGAGGCCATTTCTGGCTCAGATAGCTTACCCCAATATTTGCTTGGCTTTGGGTGCTGTATGAACTTCTGAAGAGCAGTAAAAATGGAAGCTGATTCCTTTCCTCAATTTTGTTGCCCCTCTCCCTTTCCCTCCTCCTACCCTGGGGCTGCAGAAACGTAGACGCCACCCAGCTTCTTCACCCCCATGCTCAACCAAAGGAGATCCATAAAGGATTGGATGAGAGAAGATATCTTCCAACGTTTTCCAGGAAAATGGCTTTATGTCCGACAGACCACTTCTGTGACTGAAGAGTATCAAAGGAGGGGGAGCAGTGGGGTCTTCTAAGAGATCACACGATACCTCAAACATTACCTCCCAAAGAGTTGAGGAGGAGCCACACAGATGAGCATGAGGGTCCAGGCTCTACCCCAAATTCAAAATGTTAAACAGGACAACTTTTTATATCTGAAACTAATGTGGCCTTATGATTACTCCACCTGTAAGACAGAAGTTACTCTGGCAAGCTGAGAAGGACTCTCCAAAAACTCAAGCTGAACCAAGGAAAAGGAGGACATAAGGAGAGATAGATAGATAGATAGATAGATAGATATAGATACAGATATATAGATATAGATAGATAAATAGATAGATATACTTGTTAGTATGAGGAGTGGTCTGTGTCATCCCCCTCTCCCCTCCCCAATATACTAATACAAATACTAATACCTAATACTGTGTTGGCCTGTTTGGAAGCCTATGTATATGGAAAAACACAAATATCTTTAGCAGAAGTGCCATTGTCAGTAAGGATGCTCCATGGCTTCTTAGCATAAAGAAGCATTTCAAGGGTTCATCCTCTAGAAGCAAAGGGTTAGAAGGAATTTCAAGGGCTATACTGAGGGTGAGTGCAGCTGGGCACAGGCAAATGAAATAGTGAATCAGTAACAGAGGATCCACAGGTATGTAGCATCCATAGCATAAATGCATGTGGAAAAGGAACAAATATCTGCAGCAACACAATATAAACCAATCTGAAAAAATCTGACCACTGAATCTCCTACACTGAGAAGCAACACAAGACTACAGATAATATTTAGTATTCTTAACATATATATCGGTGTATTTGGGTAATAAAGTAAAATGTTTATATAGCCACATCATAGTACATCAGTTGGATACTGCATCTTGTCTGGAGTCTTTGGTGAAAGCTGCGTGTCTCAGAAGACAAGTCAATCACTCCTCTCTTTTGCAAGACCTTTTGAAGTCAATGAACTGGAATAACTGAGGGGAACATTTGCCCAAAAAGTGTAATCAAATGTCATTAAGTCTTTCACAAAAACACAAAAGGAAGCCTTTTCCCTCCCCCCACATCTATTTCATCAATTTTGAGCTGAGTCTTGAAATGGCCAAAATGCTGAGGAAGGTGTCTCAGTTGTTTAAAGACAGAATTTGGTGGCATAGTTGAATGCATGCTCAGAAGCCCATTTGAGTACAGTCATCTACCAGACTCTGGAGAGCTAAAGTTTGGAGAATCCAGATAAGAGGAATCTCTTATAATCAAGGCGAGGGAAAACGAAGTCAAGGATGAGAAATGTTGACAATGGGCAATATTACTTGAGGGTCAACAGACAGCAGTACCAATGCGGGAACTGTGGAGAAAGAGTTTGGATTCAAGGATGATAACGATGTTATCCAGAATAACGATAAATGAGATAAATGTAGAAAATGAGATAAATGTAGGAAAACATGGATAAATGAGATAAATGTAGGAAATGAGATAAATGTAGGAAAACATGGTTCTGCATGGGGAAGTTACTTGCATTTAAGAAACGCTTTAGATAATTAGGTAAAATACTTTGTGATGAAGTTATAGTTTTGCTTTTTCAATGCCAGAGCAAGGAAGCTCAGTTCAAAAAGTTCTATTAAAAATGAATTGTTTTCATGAAATGGTTAAATACTGCCCAATTTATTGTAGATGATCCTTTGTTTACAGTCCTAGTGCTGGGATTCAGTGCATTTCAAGGATGGACTGGGACTTCAGATTTAATCCAAGGGGTTAGATCTGTAAAAAAAAAGATGTTTAAAGACATGACTATCATATAATAAAGTACTTCCCATATGACAGGCTAACTGGCAAAAGGCAGCTTCCAGTGCAACATAGAGTTGTGACATCCACAGCAGTTAAGTATTAAAGTGCCCAAAATGCTGTTTATGCTCTTAGGTATCAATATACCTCTTCCATAGGCAGGCTTCAGATCTCTGAGGCTGCCCACAAATTTGACGTTAATATACCAAGCTGAATTAGCTCATAAATGAAGAGAACTACTGTTCTCCTAGCATTACTGCTAATTTCTTACATATATCTTCAACATTTTATTACTAGATGCCTAGGCTTACCCCCATCAGCATTGTACTAATCAAAACTAATTTAATGAAGCTTCTCCCAATATACAGGGGAAGCCAGAATCAGCCCAGAGTGGTATTGCTGTCATTAAGGGAGACTTTGAAGAGCTAGGTAAAAGTTAGGAATTTTGCACACTAGAGATACGAACCCTGATTTTTTATATCTATTAGATCATATAAATTCCTAATTAGGAATGAGTCAGAAACAGATTTCCCATCTAGCAAAAGTTGTGATGATTCAGCCTTTAAGAGGATGATTGCAAAGGGTTCAGGACAGTGCTTGGCCTGTAGCCCGAACACTTTGCAGGGAAGTAAAGATACAGGTTCAAACTTCCTCTAGTGAGGAGGGTCTAAAACAAAGGTCTCCTGCTCCCTGAGCAAGTGCCCAGATCACTAGGTTATTGGACTAAAATGGTCTCTTCCCTCCTCACATTTTGCTTTTCCCATGTATGCACATGGAGCAATTCTCTTTTGCCACGGGAGCAAACAGAGTCTTGCATGATTGCCTCAACCTGCAATTATGTGGCTGCATGCGGTTTTGATTAATAAGATTCATTGCATAATCACATGTTTTATGGCTGTTATTAAAACTAATTGCAGGAATGGACTGGGAGAGAAAAGTTTATGGTCTAGAACATCACTCAGATCAGTAATGTCCAAAAGTTGCTCAATGTTCTTGTGACAGGAAGCCCATGGGTCCTTTCACCCGAAGGGGAGAGAACCCTGAAGTTAGGACCGCGAGGGGAGAGGCAGCCAGGAATCCCCCTGCCCTGGGCAGAGAGCTGCATCAGGGAGAGGGGGCCACCCGCAGCCAGTCAAGAGACTACTGCACAGAACAGGCTGGCTGTAGGAGAGCTGGCAGGCAGGAAACCAGCTCGTTATTCATGGGCTGGCTGCTAGCAAATGGGCAGGTGGCAAGTTGCAGGCTGCTGATCTAAGTCCAAGCTGAGAAAGCAGGTGGTTATTAGCCACCGAAAGGGACCACCCATGGGGAGTGGCAGGGCCACATGACCAGGGGGGCAGGGCTTAGGAGGCGCATAAAGCCAGTGCATGAGAGCAGGCAGGCAGTCCAGCCTACAAGCTGCTGGAGAAGGATCTTCTGGCAAGGAAGGCTGCAAGGGATCACCTAGTTGATCGCTGAGCTGCCTTGGAACTACCAGTAAGACATCGAGGGATACAACCCAGAGCTAGGGGAGTTAGGTTGGTACCCAATGAGTAGCTTGCACTTATAGACATCAGGGTACACTCAAAATTTTAAGATGCAGTAATATTTTTAAAAATGGGTATTGACTCAGAATGGTTGTCAGAAAGAAAATTAGATTTATTAATCACATGCATATGTGCTGACAGGAGAAGAGATCCTCCTGCATTATGCTTTCTTAGTGCTATTAGTACCCAATTTTAAGTGTTATTGTATGAATATACCCCAAGTCCCAGCTACTAAGCACAGAACCCAGTTCTAAAGTTCCCCATGTATAATGCTTTCTAGTACAACAAGTCCCATTCTGTTCAATGAAATATTTCCTGTACTAAGGTACTACTCAAGGGGTGCATCTACATGTATGCATTTACTGTGCAGTAACCAAAAATTACTGCACAGTACAGACATGCAGCTGTACTGTGCAGTGAATATGGTGACTTACACTGACTTGGGTGTAAATTTGATACCTGCATCATACAGGTATCAAATTTATGCCCAATTAGTTACTATGTAGAAACACACATGTAGACGCCTTACTGTGCAGTAACTGTGTGCTTGTGTGGATTGACATAGGACTAACTTTAGTTCCCATTTGATCCACACAATGTTCCTGAACTGTAATTCCTGCATGTAGATGCCTACCTAAACCCCACTTACTGTGCAGTAACTTATTGTGCAGTAAATTTAATACGCAGTAAATGTATGTGTAAAAGCACCCAAGGCAGCAAGTATAGGTAAAATGAGGGCCCTTGCAGGTATGGATTATAGAACTAGACCTATAATAAAATGCAGAAGGGTCAAAAATGCCCTTAATGCTTATCCCATGCTTTTCAATGCTCAATAGATGCTCGACTCATTTTCAAAACCAAGAATTCCAAAACAGACTAATGATTTGTTGGGTTCTTCTGTGCTTGGGCATGCAAGTGGGATCACCTTAGAGGAAAAGTGTCAAGCACTTCTTGAAAATCTGATCTCATAAATAAATCTGGAAATCAAGTTCTTTTAAACAAGTCTCAAGTTGGAGACATCTAACAATCAAGGCATGCAGATCACTAGAGAACTGAAAAATCTTTTCTGAAACATGACGACGTCCAGCTATATAAAACCTAAATCTTCTATATCTTCCTTAGTAACAGTAAGCTAAGTAAATGTTCTGTTCTCTGATTGTTGACAGGGTACTCTGTTATGATACTATACCTTCAAAATCTGCAAAGATGAAAAGATCATCGTTTTTGAGGAAATTTTTCCAATGCATTTCACTATGAGTCAGGAAAGAATTCCAGCCTGCACCGGGGCCCACATAACAGTTGCAGGAAGAAGAAAAACTTCCAGTAATGGATGGTTTATCCCATTGGAGTGTGTCATTTTTCTCTGTTGGACAGAAATATTGGAGCTGATGAAAATATGGGTTCAAATTCATCTCCCATCAAGCAGAGTTACCACCAGAGCAAATTTGACCATGCATCCAGTTTTGATAACATCTTTCCCCAGAAAAGCTCCTCATTCCCATCTTATGCCCCATGAACGAAGACTTACCATATACCCGCTGGTTAGGGTTTGTAGTAAAGCTAAGGCTTAAGGACATCCTTTGGGCTACTTCCGGGTCTTGATCCAGAACAGTGAGAATCACTTGCCTGTTCCCAGCAGGCCATTCTAAAAGTCCATCATTCTCGCTGCTGCACAGGTGGAAAGTAATCCCCATGTAATTCACATATGAGGAGGTTGCTCTTCCATGAGGATAAAGCCGCAATTCAAAACCATAACCTTCTGAGCTGTAGAATACCGGGCTAGAGATGAAATCGCCTCTTGAAGTACTGTTAAAAGCGGTAGAGAAGTTCCTAATGTGCCAGACACTGGTGGGACATTTTGTCTCTGTCAGGCTGATGTCGTCAATGGTAATCCCACCACCAGAACTGGCTGGATCTCCTTTGATGCCTTGAAAAGCATAGCGGAATTTGGTTTGGATGTTGAAGGCAATATTGGCTAATTTCCAGTGATGTTTTCCATCAGCTGAAAGGAAAATTAACATTTTTAAGAACAATAAATGGGTCTCACAGTCATAAATCACGGTCAGTGTTCCTCAAGCATCATGTGATTGACTCTCTTTGAATGCTAAAGGCCAGATGATGTTTCATTTATTGGGTGTCTAGGTGGGCTTAAGTACTTTAATACCGTTTTATTCCACCATGCTCCAGTCCCTGAAAATCTAGTAATGCAGCTGCTTTTTCAAAACACCATCATCTTTCTCTTAAGATTGAGCTAACAAAAAAGCAGTGAGGAGGAGAAGGACCCACCTACCTTTTGTATTATCAGTTTCTCAGGGATCCAAGCAGGGTAGAATAAATCACACTTAAGCACTGTACCATTGTAAAACCAGTTACACATTTGATGTAAATGGTGTTAGTCTCTATTTACATTAAAAACAAATACACACATTTGCCTATATTTTTTAAATCTCCTACAATGACAGAAAAGCCTGACAAGTCTATCCAGCCTACCCTGCTTCCATTAGAAAGAGACGGTGCTGAGGTGGAGTCCTTCTTGTATTGAACTATCACATTCAGAATGACCTTTGGGCTAGGGACAGACATTACACAGAAACTGGTTTAAGTGAGCAGAAACTGGTTTTAACATTGCAACAGAACAGACATTCAGTGCATGTAAGCCAGTTTCAGAATGGCCAGAACCAGTTTGAGATAAACCTGGTTGAATGTAGTATCAGAATTAAGTGATTGAGCTCAAACTGGGTTACGCAATGTCTGTCCCAGACCTTGAGGGCTATGTATTCCAGGACTTATAATATCTATCCGTTTGAATATAGGCCTATAACACCTCCACCCTTAGATCTGGCTTTCAAAGACCGAGGCAGTCAGAGGATCCAGCACTGGAACTATCAGCAGTAAAGCAGATGCAATTTCCCTCATCATAGTTGGAGGTGATAAAAATATACAGATCACAGAAACTCTCACCTTTGATGGTGTGCAACTTTATCATCTTCCTTACGTTGCCAGTTCCATCATCCATTTTAACCCAGATAACTAGCTTATCTTGTGGACTTCCATTGAGCTTGTAGAAAAACTGCAGGCATTTCTCTTTCCTCTTTGGATAAAAGACACGAGATTCCAGAAGAGCTGACTGACTGGCATTTCCAGTCCTGGTATCCAAATGCATAAAATATCCCCCATCTAAAAAAAAATGCATTCCTTACAGAATCTCCAAATACTCTTTATCATTCTTCTTGGAGCTCTCCTCTATGATTTTTCTCTTCTACCTGAGACAAAGGTCCAGAAATATTTTGCATTTTTGATTAAAAGGCATCCCAAGCCTCCTCCCTATTGAAGCCCTTGAGCCCTGATGTCCAAATGACTTCACTAACTAGTTCCTTAGTTCATTAAAGTTTGCCCTTTGAAATTAAAAACCACAGTTGCAAACCTACTTTTATTTATCCTTCCATGTAATTTCAACTGAATTGACCCATGATCACTCAAACTAAGATTATTTTCTATGACCAGCTCTTCTACCAAGTCCTCAGTGTTTACCAAAACCATACCTACAATGCCGTTGCCTCGTATCTGAAATGGCCTTTCTTGTGGCTTCGGAGACTATTTAGTGAAACAATCCATCTATTGGAATAACTGAGCTCTACATTTATTGATAGCATTTGTGTCCCAATCTGTATTTGGAAAGTTAGTTTCTCATAAAGACACAATTCCCTGTTGCATTGCTCTCTCCAGCAACATTACAGAGATCTCTATACATCTCCAGAGCTGATCATTGGGATCTCTAGCACTTTTCCCGTAGAACTTCTTTTACCATATTGCATACCATATAAAATAATTTTGTTCCAAATTGATTTTACTCTATCCAAGTTTCCCCTTATTTTTTTAGAGTCTGTCATGTCATTAATATTCAGTGTTACCCCCATGTGCTTAGCTTTATAGCTACTTTTCCTGACAAGCATATCTATTTGCTTTTGTTGCAAAAAAAGACCAGCAGCATCCTGGGTTGTATTAACTAACATGCTTCTTGAAAATCAAGGGAAGCGATTCTTTCTCACTACTTGGCACTGGTGAAGACTCACCTGGAGTACTATGTCCAGTTTTAGGCCCCACACTTCAAGAAAGATGCAGACAGACTGGAAAGAGTCCAACAGAGAGCAACAAAAATGATTAGAGGCCTGGGAAACCTGACTTAGGAGGAAAAGATGAAAGAACTAGGACTGTTGATTTTAAGAGGAAAAGCCTGAGAGAGGATTTGATAAATCTTCAAATGTCTGAAGGGAGATTATAAAGAGGATGGTGATAGACTTTTCTCTGTGGCCATAGGGAATAGGAGTAGGAGCAATGGTTTCAAGATGCAGCAGAAGACGTTGAGGTTGGAGACTAAGACAAACATTTGGACTGTGAGGTGGTCACGCACTGGAACAGGCTACCCAGGGAAGCTGTGGAATCCCCATCCCTATAAATTTTCAAGAACAGACGTTTGGTTGGGATGTTTTAGTCAGGGATAATCCTGCTGTAAGCAAGGGGCTTGGAACAGATGACCTCACAAGGTAACTTCCAGCCTTACTTCCTATAACCTTACTACAATAGCTGTGTCCCAGTTATGACTTCTATTCCATCATGTGTCTGTTAGCCCTAAAACAGACCATTTTCCATTATGCACCAATAGCTCAATGTTCTCTACTTTGTTGCGTAAGCCCTTTGAATTACTGTACAAATATCATGGTTGTTTCTTATTAACCACCCACAGTTTCATCCTTGCATTAACTGTATCACTTGTCTTGCTAAGGTCTTGTCAGATTAGGCCTCTCTCTCCCCTTGCCAGCAAGCCTTCTGCCGATGGGTTCTCTCATCCATGATCATGTTTACACAGTCTTCTTTGTACTGTGCACTAAAACTGGGCGTGGGGTTTAAATGCGTCTCTCCCAAACTGCACCCCCAATTTCACTGAAAAACAAATACACTGAAACTTTGCTGAGGATTAGTTCCATATTTCTTTAAACTTGTATAACTTTTAAAGTCAGGATTTGTTCTAAACTAGTTTTGTGCATTATGATATTTGCGTAATGAGGCCCAGGTCCTGAGAAGTGTTCATCCAGCAATGGAATTGCTTGGAAATACTTGGGCAGGGGTAGCTTCAGTCATTCAAGAATTAGAAATTGATGCAAAGTAGGAACACGTGTGCATAAAGAAAAGGCAGATCCTCCTTTTGTTCAATCCAGCGGGGCTCTGCTGAAGTCAGGAGAACTATACCAGTTTGCAATAACCTCGCTCCCTCTCTGTGTCTTCACTTCACCCGGAGCAGTTTTCAAACAGTTTTAAAAAGTTCTTGAGTTCTACTGTTCCCTCAAATGGAAATCAATGATCCTTCTGTCTGATGACTGAGCACACAGGCTTGATAGCAACTGTATCAGACTGAGCCTTAAAACTGGCATCTCTGTCACTTACCTCTCTATCATATTTATTTTCAGAGAACACTGAAGTATAGTAATATTCTGGCATTATTACTACAAAGAAAAATGGACACAAGTACCCTACCTTTACAGTGCCCCAGTAAGGTGTGGTCCTCATTTCCAGGTTTGCCTAGAGTATGGCCCCAGTCATCATCATCTTGTTCACCCTGCACCATCCCACAGATATTGATGTTCTCAAAGGTGCACTGATCCAACAAAGTGAGGCTGGAAGCTGTTGGATGTAGAGCATGTGTGTTTCTGTAATGCATTTTACATAGGAACCGAGGAACACTGTCAACTCACATACTGAATACTAGAAGAGGATCTGAGTATCCCATGTATGCTTAGCGTATTCACCGTCTCAGCATCCCCATGAGTTTGCAGTTGGGAGGTGAGGCTCAGAGACATGAAAGGGCATATTCAAAATGGTAGTTAGGTGTCAAGATTCCCACTAAAATCACACCTTTTGGATACGGCCCCATGTGATTTTTTCTAAGATCACCCAGGAAAAAAATTGAACATGGGTCACCCAGGTCCTAGACTATAACCTTAAATGCTGTGCTATAATTTCTCATACGCTTTGAAAAACATCCTGCTTACTGACAGCACTCCATGAATGAAACACTAATTGTTATTGAAAGACCCTAATCTTGTATTGATGTCTGTGTTTGTGGACCCTATAGACTCTTCCACTAGGACTTCACATGAGCCAGTCCGTATTGATCACTCTGCAGAATGAGGGCCATATTTTTCTACTATTGCTAAAAGATCCTTTGTCCAAAGCTGAAGCATTACATCTCCTGTCACATGACTTAACTGATGTACTGCAGAACACAAACTAGAATATCAAAAATCTGGGAAAAGAAAAATAAACTTACAGCAGCCATATAACTTATTCAGCTCAAGTGAGTCAATCCTGCTCAGATCCAGCCTTTGCCCAATAATCCCATTGAATTTAGGAATTTTAGTTGTGATAGAAGAGATGTTGCTATTGATGTTGAAAGAATAAGGTCCATAATGCAGAACAGATTCATAATCATATGGGGTATTTAGGTCCAATAGGTAGCTGTCATTGTGCTTGTCAAAAGCATATGCATAACCTAGAAAAAAAGATATAATTAGGCTAGACTGGGCATGTCTACACATGCACATTTACTGTGGAGTAACCAAAATTACTGCGCAGTAACCAAAAATTACTGTGCAGTACGGGCAGTGTCTACATGTGCTCACTCATACTGCACAGTAAATCTATTGACTTATGCCGACTTGGGTGTAAATTTTATACTTGCATCATGCAGGTATCAAATTTATGCCTGATTAGTTACTGTGCAGTAATGCACATGTAAACACCTTACTGCGCAGTAACACTGTGTGTGTGTGGACTGACTTGGGATGAACTTTAGTCCTAAGTTGGTCTACACACAGGGCTACTGTGCTTTAACACCTGCATGTGAAGATTCTGGCCTAAACCCACTTACTGCTCAGAAACTTGCTATGCAGTAAATTTAATGTGACATAAATGCACATGTAGATGTGCCCACTGAGAATGAGATGTAGAACTTAACATAATCAAAGTGATTTACATATATCACTAGCTAATGCTCACGTCTACAACAGATAAGCAGCCATTATTACTCCCGTATTTAAAATACAGATACTAAAATGGAAATCAAGGTTTTTTCGAAGTCCACAGACAGAAGACCCATTACTAAAAGAACATACATTTTTGTGTTTCAGGATGATAAGAACACAAAGACAATGGAATAATAAGAAAATGGAATCTCCCTCACTGGAGGTTTTCAGGAAGAAACTGAAGAGATACCAGTCTGAGATGGCTTGAGATGACACTTGAGATTCCTTCCAAACCTATTATCTAATATGATCACAGCATTGCAGATTACCTTCAATGATCTGATCCCACCATATCTGAACATAGTCATCACGGTCTGTCCTTGACTGCTCATGGTAGAATCCCAGTGCATGCAAGACCTCATGTTGCACTAGGTATTTATAGTCACATCGGTCACCAATAGATACAGTTTGGCCAGTCTGAAGATCCCCCACATAAGACCAGCAGCTGTAGGACAAATATTCAGTTATTGCAACTGGTTTGTTTAATACTTTGTATGATTTGTCTTCACTTACTAACTCAGTTATTAAATTAAGATACAACACAGAATAAATGTTTCCAAAATTGCATGCCTGGATCCACCTTAATTGTAAAACTGCCACAGACCCCAGGCCCAGAGTAGCATGCAGGTGCGCTGCCCCAGAAACAGACTGGGAAGCAGACTATGTCTAAAGGAAACAATTAGCCTCCGGTTTCACTTTGCTGCTTTGGGATGGGAGAGCTGACACAGTGACACAGCACAGCATGCATTCTCCTGCATTGGGCAATGTGCTAGGGAGGTGAAAGCAAGGCCTTTCCCACTCTTTTTGTAATCCCAGCTCACAAATATGCAGAGACTGCTTATGCTCCCATGTGGGTAGCCAACATAAGGGAGTAATGGCAGAGCCTTAACACCCCATAGTCTGCAGCTAGCCATTCAGCCCTCTTTTGCAGTGCGCCTGCAGAAGTGTTGAGCACCCGGAAGTTTGCACTGATTTTACTAAAAGCTTGATGGATAGAGACTTCCTTGGGTGTGTTCACAAACATGGCTTTAAGTGCTTGACTTTATGCACTTGTCTTACATGTCTCCATTGGTCAAATAAAAGATATCACATCTATTCAAAAACCTTGCCTGCCTATGCCCTAAACTAGTAAAGTGTCAAAAGAATAACAATTACCTCCTATGTCTGAGACAGAGGATGATCTACAACCTCCTTCTCTAACCAAACAGCACCACTAACTCTAATCAAACTCTAACCAAGAGATGCAGACAGAAGCAACAATTTTCACCCAACTTGCCCCCTGAAAGCACTCCACAGCTGTGACCAAACACAAGTGCATGGCTACAGAGCACTTTAAAAGGGCACAATCCCATGAAAATCGGAACCCTTATGCAATAGGGTTCAGATGAAGATGCTCCAAAATGGAGCATCTTCAGTAAATTGTGCCTGCATGTAGGACTCGGCTGACTATAGCTCAGCCCAGCTTCGGTGTTGCCTTCAGAGTGGGGGGCGGGGAAAGAGAAAAAAGGGAGCTCAGTCTAGGGTTTTTTCAGGCAAAGCTGAAGGGTGGTGTGGGTGGACTGAAGCCCCCCCCCAAGGTGCGGGGTCTTCAATCCATATACCTGCCCCACCTGCTATCACTAGCAAGGGAACACCCAGAATGAGTTCCCTCCACTCCCTTTCTTCCCTCCCATTCTGCAAACGGGGTCCTGGTGGGGAGGGGGTGAAGCGTTGCTATCAGGAGAGCAGCTGCAGGCTTGCACCTGCTCTAAACAACAGCTGGATTCCCCAACCCCCAGGACCCAACAGCAAACTTCTGTTAGGTCTGGGGGATCACTGAAACTCGTAGTGCTTCCTTTGAAGTACCATGAATTACACTGGGGAGCTGCTCTTCTGTTTGCGCCTAAAGAGGATCATCATGCCTGTCCAACCCACTCCCTGACTGGGTCTTCCCAACAAAAGCCTTAGAAAACAGGTGGTTTCTACAGCGTGTGCCAGAATCAGTAAAGCTGGGCTCTGGTGGACCAAAGCCAAGTTCACACACTGAGAACAACCTGCTGACAGGTTGCTCCAGCTTTTACCAGGCAGAATTTGTTAATTTGGAGGATTTCAACTGCTTCATTAACACACACGGAGACAAGTGATCTCTCCGACAGCTGGAGCTCAGAACAAAAACAATCTGAGGAACATATATCAAGAACATCAGGAAGCCAGGAACACTAGGTTTCTTTTTATCACATGATGCAAATTCATTCTGGGGGAGAAATCTTAGCTTAAAGATATTTGTGTCTTCTACCATAGCTAGGATGCAAATACACATGCACTGAAATTCCCCAAATGAACACACATGCACAAGAAAAGATCAGGAAATCAAAATGTAACCAGTCCATAAATCAAACAAATTATGTTATAAATCAGTTCATTAATATACAATTACCCATCTAGTTTCTCAAATTTGAGGTATGTCTTTTCTCCTTCATAGGGTTTGAAATCAACGCAAGTTTTCAATCGGAACATTTCAAAGGCCTGCAAGATAACTCCCTTAGCATTCAGATCTGAAAGAGAAGCAATGGTATTAACTTTCCTGCAAAATGCAGAGACAGGCTTTTCAGGTATTTTTGTGACAGACGGGATGAACTGATGTGACACAAGCATAGCTACACTCCTCGTCTGATATATTGCTAACACTTAAAACAATTGTTGGCCAGTTAGTGATATTATTCCACTTGAGAAATAAAGCAACTCCATACAAGTCCCCAAAATGTGATTTGGAGGGCAGATGGGGGAAGTCTTCTTAACTTTTGGCCTAATAGCTAATGATAGCCTCAGGTTCCTGCCCCCATCCCCTCTATCCCAGAGAGAGTTTGAATCCATATCTCCTACTTCCCAGGAAAATTTCCTAACTACAAGGCCATAAGATATTTAGGGTCAAGCACACCTTCCACCCCTGCTACTGAAGTTGGATCACTGGGCAGCCAACACAGGAAGATATATGGGTCCAGCAAGAAAGGCATTCAAAGGAAGCCTCACTCTGTGGCTCCGTGAAATGAGCATTGCTCTCAAAGGGAGGCCCAGGCCCAGGGTGGGTCTAGGATTTGTGTCTCACAATCCCTGGGGAAGTGTCCTAAGCACTTTTAAGCTACTGGGATGCAAGATGGAAGGCCCTTTCCCCTCTATCATACAGAAGCTCTCCATGGTGTCTCTTTGACAAATGGGATTATACACCTTTCTAGGTAGAGTAGGATCACCACAGAGCCAAAGTGGCCTTAATCAATCCTCCGAAGATGCCCATAAAGACAAGTCTAGTCAAACGGGATCAGCCTCTTGGGACGAGAAGCTTAAAGCTGAGGTATTGTAACAGCAGTGCCTACAAGATCTATTTGGATATGGCCCCAGATCTTTTTCCACGGTACTCAGCACAGAGAAGCCCGGATCTTGACTGGTGCCACTATTGTAGTAAATGATATTAATCATTTCTCCTATATTAAATTAAAAATGCTATAAAATTATTAAATAGCAAGCAAAATTCAAAATATCAATCTGAAAGAACAGAATGAATAGGCTATTATCAGAGAATGGAGTCATCCTCATCCTTCTTGATCAAAGATAACCACATTTTATGCCATGACAAAGGTGAACGGCAATGGGCTCGCTAGTTGCTGATTTATCAAAGAGCCTCAGCTGAAATAATATCATTGGATGCATTTAGTGCTTTGAACGAGGTTGTATAATTTCGATTGCTACATGCTATGAACTTTACCTGTCCCTACATCTGGCTGCATATATTTTATGAGAGATGAGTGAGATGGTTGTCAAACATTTAGCATGCATGTCAGCCAACAAATTGTTAAGCCTTCTGAACAGTTTCTTAAACAAGATCTCAAAAAAAGGAAAATGGCTTTAAACTTTTCATTTAAAAAAAATCTGTATTTCATTAATAGAGCTGCTGAGCTGAGGCAATTAATTTGTAATTAACTATTAATTAAAAATTATTAAATTGTCATAGCTGCACTGTAGGTATCTCCAATGTCAGGGGGCCCAGTGTTAGTAAAACCAATACTACATACCAACTATACAAAATGGAGTACAAGAGGCTCTCACTTTTCTGATCCCTATGTATAGGTATGCTCGGATTATTTGAAGTCCTAACTTGGTCACCATAAATGCAAAAAGTGAACACATGCACATACAGATTTTGTTATGGTAGCATTATAATGCTTCTAGAGTGTTACATGCAGTTTTGTTTTTATGTTCCTCTTCCTCTTTGGTATTATTTTATACTACAGATATCTCATATGTATGAACATTTTGCAAATAAAAGGGAATTTTCCCATAGAGTTCAGCTAAGCAAGGATCCACCATACGTCTAATGAAGTTAACAAAAGTGCCTTATTACCCAAGCTGTCAGCCAGGATGTAGGGGATAGGAAATTTCCATCTGTATGAGCTGTTTCTCAGTGCATTTCTCTCTGGCTGTTAAGAAAATCAACACATTTCTTGTTAACATTTTAAACATGCTCTACAATTTCCCAGAAACATTATCTGATCAGTATTACATACCGGTAAGATAATATCACCTTCAAAAAGCCGCCTCCTTGTTGCTGAAATGAGATAAATGATAGTTTAAAGTAGGTCAGGATAATTTATTATATGAAAAATTCCAGTATTTTGTACCAAACTCAACCCATGTCATCAGGGAATTTCAGAACTGAATTTGACCATTGCAGCTCCCATCCATCTCTCATGTAGACACTCATATGGACCCCCATTTCAGACTTAGGTACACAAATGTCTGTTTTATGCAAACTGCAGATCTCAAACTCAATATCCAAAGAAAAATCTGAATAGCCTACTAAGGCATCTTTTTGTCTTCATTTAATTTCATACATCACAATGCATATGGTAAACTTCACCATCAAATTCATTAAGACTTTTTTTTTCTTTTGAATGTAGAGGCAAGATTTTTTTAAGAGTTGAAAAGTGTCAGCACAATATCCTCTGTCAGCAAAACTAACAGATTGTCATCAGCCAATGAAAAGCAGATAACAAGTGATAACAGCAGATGAAAACAGTGTGGGTGAAGTCCTCCTAAAAGCATGAAAATATTTTACTACAGAAATAATTTATCCTCCCATCTCTGTCATCATGCAGCATAAACCCAAGTGAGAGATATGTAAGTAGATTAAAAGTTGCAAACCTTTGCAGTTCAATGACAGTCTCTCCAAGGAGTTCCCCCAAAGTTTCATTCTGGAGAAAAGCTGGAACTAAGCAGCTTAGATTGGACTAACTCAAATGCCCATTAAGCCTGTCCTCCCATTGCCTTGCTCTCCAAATGTTCAACTTTCAGCCCTTCTGTGAAGGGCTCTGCTGACCACTGGTTGCTCACAACCACTTCTTGGAAGTAAACCTGAGGGTTTGATGTGCTGTGTCTTTGTCCTTGAGGGACTTTGCATGGCACCAACTTTCTATCAACTCCCTCTTCCCCCTTTCCCTCCAGACCTACCTCCTGCTCCCTCTTACCATCGAGTCTTGCCTCTCCTCAACCAGCTGATGAATCTCACACATTTTCATCTCTTCTACAGAACACGCTTTCTTCATATTATACTTGAAATTTCTCTTCATACTGGGTGAGCTATCTCTGCCCAGCCCCCTCCTCTGGCACAGGCTTTGCAGGTCCCAAAAACTACAAATCAGCAGATGGACATATTCATTTTTCCCATCTTTTTTCCTTACCTGCATTTATTTCTGGGATGTTGCTTCTCAGCTGCCCTTCATCTATGTCATAAACTATCAAACAAATCAACACATATATATTATTTTCCAAATGGCAGCAACTTCCAGCAAAATATTATCCTAGCCTGTAAAACTAACTGACCCCTCTCCATTTTCTATTAGGCTGATGTGTATAACCATGTCATTATTACCTTTTTCTTTGGCAGAGTTTCTGATCTGTAAAATAAATAGATAATTTTACATTCCCGGAAAAAAAGCAGTGAAATCCCAGTTGGGCCTTAGGCCAAGAAATAGATGAGATGGCAAACCTACTGTAAAGGAGAAGGAGCAGGTAAGCAGCACTGCCAGACAAAACACCTTCAGGTAGCCCATTTTAAAAGACAAACTAACACAGACAGACACAGGTGCGCACAGATAGACGAAGCTATTGAAGTTGGCTTCATAACGCACCAATACATATAAGGCAACAAAGAATTGGACTTTGCACAGAAAACTGTTTTTCTAACAATAAAAGATACAGCCATGAAGCAACCTGATGATTAAGCGACCTCCCAATTTCATAATCACCCCTAGTTTAATTGCCTGGTAGTAATCAGGACTAGAGAGCTTTATAATATTGCTCTGAATTCTTCATGATAAATGCTGTCCCTTTTTCAGTTCATGTACTATCCTTTTCCTTGCACAGGAAAACCTGGCTGCTGAGCATGCAATACCTGCAAAAGGACATGGTGTTCACAGTCCTGCTGCTTGCATGAATAATTCCCTAGACGTCCTTGGAAAAACGGATATTTTTTTCCTGGGAAAATGTTGCCAAGAACGTATTTCTGTTCTAATCAAAATTCTTGACTTTCAATTTCCACTTGAAAAAACGAACAAAAAGTTTTATTTTTACAGCCAAAAAAAGTTTCAGCCACAAATGTCCAGAAAAACCCAAAAAAACCATGTTCAGCTGTAAAGCTACTGAAGAAAAGTGACACAATTTTAGGGAAAGCAGACACAGTACATGAAAAAAATATCTGGATCCCTCAAAACCCAAATTTTACACCCAAACCCATAACTTAGATATTCTTCACCAGCCCTTAAATTCAAGCTGTCATACTGGCAGATTTGTGAAGCGATGTCCTGTTTATCCAGGTATACATATCCCCAGGATCAACTTCAGGATGGATTTCTTCAGTTCCCCCAAGTTACCTGAATGTAACTTAGACACCTCACGTTATATAAAATGCAGCTCCCTGCCTCCCAAGAGGTGTCCTCATGGGCTCACATTATGCCAATGCCTCACAAATCGTACCGGCTTCAATCACGTTTTCAGTGCAGGCAAGAAAGCCAGTCAGCGAAAATGGGAGGGAGGGACAGGCTGGGGTTGGGGGTAGGAGAGAAAGGGGGTACAGAGGTGCCCAGGGTGTCAGATGTCCGGCAGGTCGCGGTGTGCCAGACCTCCACCGTGTATACTGAGTCCATGAGTTTCTGCACCCACTACCTAGGAGGCTGATGAAGTGCAATTCATAGGCCCAGCTCTGAAAAGTGGTTTGCACATTGAAACAAGCACCTACCCTCATCACCAGCCCTGAAGCCGACTTCCTACAGCTCAAACCACAAAACCTGCCAACTATCTCCAGTACCCCCCAACCTGCACACCAGAATCTATCAAAGACGACAAAACCCACCACCGGTGGGGGCACATTCCTCACCAGAAAACACTCTGCCTCCAGTCTCTCAGGCCTCGTCCTGAGAGGGACCAAATTACAATGCAGCATCGCCATGGTAGAGAAGTGGTGGAGAAGTGCTCACATCCCTGCCACGGCTTATGTGCCTTCGGCAGTGCTGGCAGATGGCAAACCTGATAGCAAATCATCTACCACCTCAAAATGATCCCATACTACTCTACTCCCCCGCTTCTGAGGTGAGGGTGAGGATCCTGTCTTTTCCCCCTTCTCAGCAGGCTGAGGCTAAACAGCAAGAGGTGCTGCTTTCTGGAGGAGACCTAGGTCTAGGGGAAACGTGAGGGGTGTGGAGCACTAGCTCTGATTCCCCCGCAGCCCCAGAATTGCCTGAGCCAGCGCGCTCGGCATCCCTGGGTCCAGCTCCAGCTCCTCCGCCGGCAGTGGGAGGCTCACGCTGAGAGATGACACTGGGGTGGAGGAGACAGTGATTCCAGTGCTGGTGCCCACGGCTGGACTGAGGGCAGGTGGTGCAGGTGCAGGGTTGTCAGGTGCAGACACTGCTCCCGCCGCCTGGCTGCCACTGGCAGCACCGATGTCGTGGCTGCTCGGGAAGAGGCTGCGTCTGTGTTTGGGACGGGGGAGCTTGCAGCTCGAGCGCTCTCTCCTTACCCCCTCCGCCAGAAGACCTGGCACCTGCCTTTCCAGCACGCTTCACATTGATCTTTCCTGTGCTATCTGGTGTTGTGCTGTGAATGAAATTATTTGCGCATGTTCCCGTGTCTCAATATTATCTGTGTCTTGCTCATCTGTAAATATCTGTCTGTCTTCTTCTGCTGTGATTTTTTTCCTATATTCTGGGTCTCTGTGTATGTGTGTGTGTGTGTGTGCGGGCATGTGCGCGCGCGTGCAAGCAAGCAATCTGTGCCTCCCTGCACAGTGATAGGAAAACACGCTGGCTGGGAAAACACAACTGTCTTTTTGCAAAGTTGCCAAAACAAGTTCCCAAAATAATAATTCAAAGAAATAAATTGAATTGTAATACTACTAATAATTGAATTGAATAGCTAAGCTAAACTCAACTAAATTAAGCTAAATCCTAACCACTCCTTTATAACACGAAAAAGCAGCAGACAGGTCTCAGTCGCAGTGTTCCTCTCTCTCACAGCTGCTGACAGGGAATGAGCAGCAAAAGGCACAGAAGGGCTGGAAACAGGGGCTTTTATCCTTTTTTTAGTCCCACCCCACAGACGCTGCCATCGGAAAGGGAGCCAGGGAGAAATCCCTCTCGCTGGCTACCTGCAGATGTCAGTCTTCCCCCCCTGCTCCTCCTCTGTCCCCCGCTCCCACTCTCCATCCCTCTCCCGGCTCCCCCTCCCTCTTTTAATTCCCTCAAAATGGCCGAAGCAGCTCCGGAGCATATGAAGCAGCTCCGAAGCACTTCGGATGCCCCCAGTCCATTCCAGACACCATTGCTCGTATCCTGCTTCAACCCAGAAGTACCGCTTTGGATGCCAGATCATCCGAAGTTGGTCCAGATTTGAACCAGGATCCAAAGCCTCACACAGCCCTAACGTCTACATGAGATGCTACCTCCAAAGTAGCCAAATTATACTACATAATAGGGCAGTGCAAAACAGCACCATTTCATTTTGACTTCTGTTTCAATGTTTCAACGGAACAGTTTTCATTTCAAGTTTCACTTCATTTTGAAAGCACTCTTCCATTTTGTTTTGTCGAAACTGTTTTGCTGTTTCAGTGCTGTTGTGATGTTTCACCCATAGGAAAGGAGGAAACTGCCTAGATCTTTTTTCATTTCCTTCCTGATTCAGATGAAACTTGCGGGGATGGTAGCTCCTTCTGAGGCCTCCTCTTGATTGATCAATATCAATTGATCTTCCAGGAGTTTGTGGCCATTACTTCTGGTTTTCCCGTTGGGTGCCGTGGTGAACAGTTGCTCACCGAACCCTTGATATACTCCCCTAGTGTAGCAGTAAGCTTCTACCTGGTCCCCTCTCAGGCTTTTTTTCCTCAGGCTGAAGAGTCCCAGATCGCTCAGTCTTTCCTCATATGGCTTGCCTTTTAAGACTCTGATCATACGGGTGACTCTTCTTTGGACTCTCTAAAGCTTATCCGTGTGCTTGTTAATGTGCACTGCCCAGAACCGGACACAGTGACCTCTAAGCATAAGGAGGCATTGAAGCAGGGTTGAGAACTGCAGACTTAATTTTTCACTGACCATCTGAAAACTTTTTACTGACAGCCAAACATTATTACTGATGTATGTTTTGACTGACAAATGTTTTACATCATGGAAATGTAACTCATCTGCCAGACCCTGGACATGGGTGGAGTTCAAAACATGATAAAAAGTTTGGGTGTCAGTAAAAAGTTTGTCAATTATCAGTAAAAAATTCTTGGGTTAGGAACCTACTTGACTGCAAGGGCTTTACACCACACTGCCTCTACTCCAAAGATCCTTTACTCACTTCCATGCCCTGGTACACCCAACTACACCCTGCACCATGATACCCCTTTAGTATTAACTCCATCAGCCCATTTCCCCGTCCCAGGACAGATCCCCAAGAAAGGACCTGTGTCTACATACCTGCCACACAGCAGTGTTAGAGGCAGATAAGAGGCAGCACCTGAAGCAGCACCAACACCAGCAGCAGCACATGAATGGGGCTTGGGGAAGGAACCACAAAGCCCTGAGAAGAAGTCCCTTGAGGGCACTGCCTCCCACTCAGACACCAGGAGTGGGACAGCTGCTGTGCTCTGTCTCTGCTTCAAGGCTACATCCAGCTTCTTTTCTAACCACTGATCTTCAATCAGCTCTGTGTTGTTATGGATCTGATTTTGCTTCAAATTTTTATGGACAGCATTATTTTTTATGGAATTTATTGACGGGAGTTTTTATCCTGGTTATTTATGGAGTGTTCATAAATTTAAGGATAGTTGGAAACCTTGTGATGGAGGGAGGTCTGGAAGACGTTATGGATGAGTCAGGGAAGCCTGTTTTCTGCCTAAATCCTGCCTCCATAACACTTGTCTGTTATTATTCTGAATGGACAGAAATGCTTCTGATCGACTCTGAGATCAGAATTCACTTTTTAATGTATTTGTTTGTAATCTGGTGCAGCTCAATTGTATAAAAACAAAGACACTTTCTTTTGGAAACTATATACAACATGAAAAAGTTTTTCTTGTGTCTTCATGAATCTCAAGTGGCCCAGGGGAACATTTGAAAATTGTTTTTGTATCTCTTCATCATACTCCAGATAGTACGCATATATCTTAGCCTCCTCAGTAAGAGAATACTCCACAGGCTGGCATGTCTTATGTTGCAGAGGCTTTGTTTGAAAGAGAAACATCGCCACTGTCTTGTTTAACCTATACAAAGCTGTGCTTTTCCTATGAGACACAGAAATAGAAGGTTACAATGCCAATCACTCAGCTACTAACAGCCTTTTCCTTTCAGTCTGCAAATAGACATTGCAATTATCCCAGAATAAACCATTTTTATCCTGGAACAAAGTGCAGTCATACAGAGATCTGTGCCTATTGTCCAGGGATAAATTCTAAAAAATATTTCCTCACTAAGAGGTAGTAATTATTTATCTTGGGATATATAAAGTATGTCTGCACAGTTATCTTAGGATTACACCACTGAATTAATGGAAGAAAAGCAACTTTACATTCACCCACTAATTAAACCATGATTGGAAGAGTAATGTGTGCATACACCAATCTCAAGATAAATTTGTTTAGGGACAAACACAGGGGGCATGCCTACACATTAGTACTGAGCCATGTTTCTTGCTTGGGGGAAATACTAAAACACAGTGCAGTAGCTATCCATATTGCAATGTATGGGTGGCACATGATTAGATTCACCGGCTAGGTCACTGTAGCAGTGCACTATAGCCAGGCAATGCACCACTATGGAGACATAGCCAGTGATAATTTGCAGACCTACATGATTGCTATGTTGCTATAGTGCACTACACAGTGATGTAGCGCATTGGTACATTGCCATAGGGTGATGTATAGATACACCCAGGTAAAACTTATCCAGAGACAAATGCAATGTGTGTTCCTAGCTTCAGGCAGAATTTCTATATACTTGGAAGAATGGCAGGCAATGAACATTGCAAGAGAAAACCACATTATTTAGTATGAGAAATGAATCTGCTGTAGCAATTTGGATAAATGCTTTTATTTTAAATATGAATAGTGCTGACTGGATCAAAAAAGATGCTACAGGTAATATCTTGGGCATCTTCCAGCTTATATTCCTGTCCACAGTACTGCTAAAACTTTTCCTAAAGGTCTACTGTACTAGGATTTATCAGATCATTTTTTCCTGAAGAAATCTATCTCCCTGCCTTATGCTAAAGTTAAACATTTTTGCAGAGATTAGCTTTGGTTATGAATTTCATGGGTTTAATTTTTTATCACCTGAAAACAAAATCTCTCATAGGTAGCCAGCAAATAAAAAGTCTAACATCAAAGTCAAAAGTCCTTTCCATTCCAAAGGAACATAAATATTTCACAAAGTAAGCCAGAGAGTGGTACCACTAAATATAGAAACACTCAAATACAGCCATTTCTGCAGACAATAACAATGTTAATGCTGTCCAAGCATACTGAGGTGAATTCCGCCCATCTTCTCTCGCAGCAGAGGGTGCAGCCTCCAAACAAATAGTGAACACCATAGATATCCTTATACCACTTCACATGGATTAAGCACTATCTCAACACTGGTAGAATTCATACCTGGGGTCCAGAGAGGTAAAATATTTCACACATGATTTTTACATAGGTGCTCCTGCTGTGGCAAAAAGCCACCTTGGTTTCTCCCCAAAATCTCTGCCCTGTGACAACGTGATTAGATGGGCCAGCACAGAGGA
>NW_017728918.1:1882286-1895466 GCF_001723895.1 Crocodylus porosus
TACTTTTTGCCCCCTGACTTGGGGAAGTGCCCCAAGTGCCTGTACTGGGTCGAGTACCCATCGGACTATTAGGCCTGTGTTTCCCCGAGGACACAGGGCCGAGGCAGTCCCTTCTCGGGGTGGTGGCGGAGACGTTACCTCCAGGCTAGCGGGTGTGCTCCAGGAAGGGGGTCGGCCGGACGTAAGGCGCCCCTAGGGAGGCATTCGGAGCCTGGAAGGTGGGCGGGTGCAGGGAGGCGGGCGGCTCAATGCAGGAGCGCCCCCTACTGGCCTGCTACAGAGGCAATAGAACGGATTTCAATGCAAATACAAGTTGTTTTGCGTAAGAAAGAATAATCAAAAGCACAAATACAGAATGGGAGACTAGATGACAGTATTACTGGGCACATCTACATGTGCAATTAATGTGCCTGAATTTTCTGTGTAGAAAAGTCAGGCTCATTAATACACTTCCAGCTGCATGTCTACACATGCATGCCCACTGGGAGCAAATTGCACCTGATTGGAGCAGCCTAGTCCAGGGTTGTTCATGCCCTGCTCTGTCCCACTGTAGCAGCCAGGGGGAGCTCCAAGCTCCCCAAAGTGCCAGCCTCCAGGTCTAATCTAGTCCTGATCTCCACCAGGCAGGGAGAGCTGTGCTAAATGCAGGGCCAGCTATCTCCCTACCACATGGCAGGTTCCTGATCCCAAAGTACTGGGGAGACAGCTGCCTCTGCAGCCAGCACAGCTTTCCTGGGCACGTAGAGATTGGGACCCATCCTGATCCCCATGTGGCAGGGAGACAGCTGCCCCTTCAGCTGGCACAGCTCCCCCCAACTCAGGGCTTAGCCAGGCAGGAGCAAACCCCCTACTGCCTGGGCTGACTGGGGACAAGTTGCTCCCAGTCAGCATCTATATGTGCACTACAGCACATTAGCTAATGTGCCATTTATCTCGTGCCTGTTTGTATTTGTACTAGCAAATAGCTCATGAAACTAATTTAAGGCTCAGTAAATCCCGTGCATGTGTAGACACTGATGCTCTACTGCTTATTAGAATAGTCTAATGCACAGTAAAGATCTCATGCAGATGAGTCCACTGAGAAGTATCTAGGAGTTTTGATGGATCACAGACTCAGGAGGACTTAGCAATGTGATATAACTGTAAAAAAAGAAGTGTATATTTTAAGCTACATCAGGAACATTCTTTCAATGCCCTGCTTACTAATAGAAGAACAATTAGTTTAGAGTTGTATGAAACTAAGAGCACAGCCATTTCTTACTGTGGTGCAGTTTTAGGTGTGTCCATGGAGTTTCACATCAGACAGACCTAGGGACTGGGCTATGATGGAGACAATCATGGCATCCTGAGAAAAGGTGTGTAACCCTTCACTTCCCTCCATTCCACAAATGTCGCTGTCATCAGTACCAGCCTATTCTGACACCCATACTTTGCTGTACACATACATTTTATAAAAGCAGGTTGATGGTATGAAACCATGTAAGTTACAAATACTTACACACTACTCCATGTTATCTGGTTCCTGCACCAATGAAGGGCTGCAGCAAATCATGTGGATTTTTCACTGGATTAGACAAGGAGTGAAAGGAATTTCCCTTCACTGTTGGGCTCTTTCTGCCCTTTCCACCACTAAAATCATGTGTTGGTCCCTGGAAGGGAAGGGAAGGGAAGGGAAACACTGAACCTGTTATTAGCACAGGATGTTGTGAGACATCCATGATGTAAAACTGAAAATGTGAGACACGCACTGTATGACCATCCCTCAGCACACATACCACTGAAGTCACACAAGAGCTTCCTCACCAGCAGCCAACCTCTCGAGGCCACACCCAAGGAGACACGACTGCAGATGTGGAATGAGAGGCTGAAGAACACACCTGACAGCAAAAAAAAAAGGGCATTCCAGCAGCCAAGTCTTTACCACCAGGGTCTGACAGATCATGGCAAAAGTGACGTGTCTCAACCACCTACACAGTGGTGTCAGATGCTCCAAGGAACTAATGAAGAAGTGGGGCTATACCATTGGTTCAACCACCAGAGCCTCAGACTACGCAACACCTGCTACAATGCCCTCTGCTCAAAGGCACATGTACAATGAAAGATCTTGAAGAATAAAATAAATGAGCACAAGCATGTGTAACCAAATGGGCAAACGTAGTGTAGAGACACGAGAAGGAGACTACAAAAATGAAGACGATGAAGAAGAATTGGCACAAGATGAAAAACCTGGACAAAACCTGGATTCCTGACAATCTGGAGCTTGGACAGAGAGCAGAGCTGATGGCCACCCTGGCAACAGGCTTTAAACATCTATAATGCTTAGACATAGGGGTGACAGGCGAGTCTGATTGGAATAAGAGACAAGAAAATGGATGATTCAACCCCATTAACCACTTCCTATTGATAGCAGTAACTGCAGCTGTCACAAAGCAGTCAGTTGAGAGCCACATGTTTTTCTAATACTGTACTTTGGCTTTCACATATCAGACATCTAGACTTTGACTAGTACTTTTCTGATTTTACTTATGCTTAAGGAATCTACAGACCACCTTACTTCACATCTGTTCTTTTATTCATGTAGGAAGTTTTCCTAAAAGACAGTGGCCGCTACAATCCACTTGACCTCTCAAGCAGAGAACAGTTTTTTTAGCAAGATCAAACCAGGCTTCTGGGAGCATGCTGGGAAACCAATTTAATCAGCATCCTCATCAGAAAACACCCAAACTCCAGATATTTCACATAAGTTCCTCCTCCTGCTTTTCCTTATTATTTAGCACAAGAGAGAGCTCATAACCAATACAGCATACTGGAACACCCCCAAGCCCTTCAGAAGTTTGGATCCAGATTTGCAACCTGCACATACCCTAAAATCTGGGCTTCAGATACTTATAACGTTACAAAATGATTGCATTCAGGCACAGATCTTAGGTGGACAGGCCAGGCCCAGTTTTATTACCTTTCCTTATATATTTCTTGCAAGGCTTTCCCATCAGTGCAAATCTATATTCTTTGTGCAAAGCCTGGTGCAATGTGGTTTGCAAGAAACATGTTGCATAGAGTAAAACATTTAATGCTCAGACTAGAACTTATATTAAAAGACTTCAAATCAGTTTAATGAGACAAGTGGGAAATGGACTACATATTAGATTTCATTGTTATTGCTTTAGCTTGAATTTCAGGCTTCCTATAAGAACATCTCAACACTGCTCACTCTATACCCAACTCTTTCAAATAGAATGCAAATACCAGAGGGTGACACTGATATTTGGTAACAGAATACACCTCCCATTTACATTCCTCCAGAAGCAGATGCTTCACTTTGAAGAAACATGTCTCTGGTGAGGGCTTTTTTCCCCTAAACTACATTTTTTATAATAAGTAATAGAAGGAGAGAACCGAGTATTTTTCATTGAAATACTACCTGTACCCTTTGTGTTTGCTGATGATGATTGATTAAGTGGAAATCCAAAGTAATCCTAGCAGCCCAGCGTGACTATCTGGTTTGGACTGCAGAATTGCAGGGACATTTATTTTTTTTGTTGAGGTAGGGGTAGAGGTGAAGTGCTGGTAGAACAATATGTTAGGATCCCGGCTAAACTCCACGGAGTGATGACTGGGAACTCAAGAAAGGCCATCACAAGAAAAATAAACAGTTTTCTCAGGAGGTTATGTCCGTGTGTGTGTGCATGCGCACATGTGTGAGTGTTCAGATCTAGCTATATATTCTACATATAAACTAGACTAGGCTTTATAGCATTATTAATATTTAGTTATTTGCACCATGACAGGACCTAAGAGCTCCTGTCATGAATAAGGATCCCATCTGCTTGGTACTGTACAAAGACAGAACAAAACAATTGCCCTTGCCCTGAAGGAGCTTACAGATCCCATCTGCTATGAGAAGGGCCTTGGAAACATTAATGTCCATTCAGAATAGAGAGATTTTTCTCCTCCAGAAGAACTTATGACATATTATCGTTCCTTAAGGAAACTATCCTCCAAACCAAAAGCTGACAATCCCAACACAGATCAATGGGGGTAAGAGTGCTCAAAAGCCCCCCATGGCTCACCAAAAGCATTCAGGAATGTCTCAAAGTCAAAAAGGAGGCATACACCCAATGAAAGGGAGGAGCCATCACCAAAGAGGATTATACCTCCATTGCTCAGGACTGTAGCGGGGCTGTTAGGAAGGCTAAGGCAGAGATGGAACTGGGACTAGAGTCCTGGATCAAGGATAACAGAGTGGGTAAAAAGAAGGTACTGGGTAACGTAGGGCCTCTTCAGGACACGCTAGGAAATCTAGTGGTCACACTAGATGGCAAAGCTAACATGTTTAACGATTTCTTTGCCTCCATCTTTCTGAGTAGGGACCAGGGCATTGCCCCACCGGGATCCTAGATGGACCCAGGGGAGGCACAGCCAGGCTGAGGGTCAGAAAGAACCTAGTCAGGGAACTTCTGGTGGGACTGGACGTATTTAAATCAGCTGGTCCTGACGATCTCCACCCCAGAGTGCTGAGGGAATTAGCAGAGGTCATTGTGGGACTTATGGTGCTCTGGCAAGGTGCCAGAGGACTGAAAAAGGGCCAGTGTGGTTCCCATTTTCAAAAAAGGGAGGAAGGAGGACCCAGGAAACTACAGGCCTGTTAGTCTTACCTTGGTTCTAGGGAAACTCTTTGAGAAAATTATCCAGGAGCACATCTGCGAGGGGCCAGCAGGGGGGATCATGCTTAGGGGCAACCAACATGGGTTCATTCGAGGCAGGTCCTGTCACACTAACCTGGTGGCCTTCCATGACCAGGTCACAAAATCCTTGGATGTAGGTGTCATGATGGACGTAGTCTTTCTGGGCTTTAGGAAGGCCTTCACCCCATCGTCATAAAAAATTAGGCGACTGTGGTGTTGATGCCTACGCAGTCAGATGGCTAGAGGGCCGCACCCAGAGAGTGGTGGTGGATGGGTCTTTTTTGACCTGGAAGGATGTGGGCAGTGGGGTCCCACAGGGCTCGGTCCTCAGGCCCACATTGTTCAACATCTTCATCAGCAACTTGGATGAGGGCGTAAAAAGCACCCTGTTCAAATTGGCTGATGACATCGAGGTGTGGGGAAAAGTCAGCACGCTGGAGGAGAGGGACAGGCTGCAACTAGATCTAGACAGGTTAGGGGTTGGCGGATGGAAAAAGGATGGGATTCAATACTCACAAGTGCAAGGTATTGCACCTGGGGAGGAAGAACCAGCAATGCTACAGGCTGGGGAACTCCCTTCTCATCAGTGCAGAGGCAGAAAAGGATCTTGGGGTCATCACTGTTTGCAAGATGAACACGGGCCGGCAGTGTGGGGGTGCAGTTAGGAAGGCCAGCCACACCTTGTCATGCATCCACAGATGCATCACGAGCAGGTCCAAGGAGGTGATCCTAGCCCTCTACGCAACACTGGTCAGGTCGCAGTTGGAGTCCAGCATCCAGAACTGGATGCCTTCAGGAGGGATGTGGACAGCATGGAGAAGGTCCAGAGGAGGCCACCCGCATGATCGGGGTCAGCAGGGCAGGCCCTACGAGGAGAGGCTACGGGACCTGAACCTGTTCAGCCTCCACAAGAGAAGGCTGAGGGGGGATCTAGTGGCCATCTACAAACTGGCCAAGGGAAACCAGCAGGCAATGGGAGAGTCCCTGTTCCCCCAAGCACTACTGAGACAGCCATAAGTAGATTCAGATTAGATATCAGGAGGCGCTACTTCACAGTCAGGGCGGCTAGGGTCTGGAACCAACTTCCAAGGGAAGTGGCGCTCGCTCCTACCCTGGGGGTCTTCAAAAGGAGGTTAGATAATCACCTGGCTGGGGTTGTTTGACCCCAGCTTTCTTTCTTTCCTGCCTATGGATGGGGGTTGGACTTGATGATCTGCTCAGGTCCCTTCTGACCCTACCAACTATGAAACTATGAAATTATCTTGGCATGGAGCAGGGCTGCCATGGTTATTTTCAGCCCTGCTCACATTCATGCTGGCAGTTCTAGCTGCAAGCTGACATTATTCCACAACTGATGTTTAAATCATTTATTCATTTGAGAAAAAACACTGGTTTTTCCAAGGCATCAAAGCCCACAGCTGAGCAATAAAGAATCACTTCCTGTTAAGTGTGGAGCAACCAAAACCTTTCATTATTTCAGGATACCGGCTTATTTAAAGCCCCTTGTAGTTTAGGCTCCAAAATACTTAGTGGACAATGCCTTGCTTCAGTTACAACTTACTCTTCTTTCTCAGTTTGCAAGTCATCATAAACCACTTATAATGCCACCAGTTTTCACCTAGTAGTTTGGATTATCACAATTCAACAAGGTGATTATTCATAAATGGTTTTTTTCCAATTCACTCTATATTACTTGTGCTTGGAGACTGGACTCCCAAGTCATATGATTTTTTTCCCTGTTCCTAACTGAATAGCTGCTTGGATGCCTGAAACATTTAAAAAAAAAGGGACTAAATCCATAAATGGTTGTTAGACAATAGGTGCATTTTAGTCCCTGCCTTTCTCGCACAGTCAGACACCTTACTCTGAGCTCCAATAAGGCACCTTCTTCCACTCCACTGAGTTTTGGGCTGGGTTATGAATTGTGAAGGGATCAAATCTGTCTTTTGGGACACAGCCAGAGATGGCAGCAGTGATGACTACTTCTTCATCTGGGAGCTCAAGTGTCAATGGTTTCAAGAAAGGTGTTGGGGACCTGGGTTCAGCCCCTTCTTTGCAAGCTGCTTCACTCGGCATGAGAAAAGCAAAGATGCTGGGCCAAAATACTGAAAGTCACATGCCCATGCCTGTAGCCTTGGGGTTATGGTCCCCCCATAAGAGGTGAGACCTGGAACCCATTCCTTGCTCAAGAGGGATTATGCATTTTGACAAATGTACTTTTATCAAAAATGTTCTGTACAATTTTCTTCTGCAAATTTCAATTGTTTGCCCATTGATGCATGCTGTTATGCTGATTCTGAGCAACCCCAGACTGAAACAAGCACCGACTAGGATCTACGTTATGCAAAATGCAAGCATGGTACAAAAGAACAAATATCATAAAACCTACTCTGTCCTTCAGACAAACTTTGTTTTTACTTTAAAAAATCATTATTTTAGGGACTACATGTCCTGCTGCTGGGAAACGGCATAGAGCCATTGCTCTCTCTCATCAACAATAACATTAATAGAAATTGTTGAAATAAATTGAGCTATAATTGTAAATGATAGCATCATTTAGACCAGTGGCTCTCAACTTTTTGTAAACATGGATGGCCAGTCCCAACCCAATGCCCCTCACTCCCAACCCACTGCCCTGCCCCCCGCTCCCGGTGTGTGGGGCAAGGAGTGGATGTGTGGTACAGGGGATGGGGATGTGTGGGAGGAGGGTCCCAGACAGGCTGAAACTCTGCCAGCCTACAGGGGAAAAGCTACTGTTTCCCATATTTTTCTCCTTTAAAGGAGACTCCATTTTTAAAGTGTGTTGATCCATTTTTCAACCCTTTCATATATTCTTGTGGCCCACTTTTGGGTTGCAACCCCCAGGGTGAAAAACACTGGTTTAGACTTCTTTCCCTGGTTTGCTGGTTTGGAAACCTGCTAGCTCAATAGAGACTTCTGGGAATGGAAAGTAACACCTTCCAGAAGATAATATTGCAATTTTCCCATGTCAAACTGAATGCATCTTGAATTGCCAAGGGGATGTAAGCATAACTACAAATTCATCATAGAGACCCTGGCATGTCTTGAGATCCTTTCACAAGTGCCATGGGATGCCATTAAATTTTAGCACACTTAGATGTGCACTTTTGATTCACAAAAGGAACCCAGCATTTTCAAACAGAAATCCATAGTGTTAAAAATATCCAGACCTGTTGGGGTTTTTCTAAGTTCTTTGCACAAAGAAATTGCTCTATTATTTTTCTGTAGTCAAAAAATGAGAGAAAACTAAGAGCTGGCATTTTCCAAAAGGTGGCTTGAGCCTATTGAGGGGTCCCTTGGCTCTATCAAGGAGTGCTTCAGGTCTAAAAAATTTGCGAACTGCTGAATTAGATGCATTCCCTATATCTGGTAGTGACCTCATTGACTATTTTAAATGGCCATTTAAAAATGTGTAATGTGCGTCTTTGCATCAGTAACTCTATAAAACATTTGAGACCATTGTTTGTGTGTGAGATGCTTTACAAAACAACGTTTTTTGTATGGTGATGATGTTCAGATCCCTGAGGTTCCTGAAACATATTTTACAAAAACATGAAATGAGCCTGTTGGTGTGAGCTGACAAAGCTGCAGTGATGTGACAATGATTTGTCTGTAACCCTTCTGGGGGAAACCATGGTCTTCTCACCTCCTTTCAATGGGGTGGGGGGAGAAGGAAGAGGGGAAGGGACCAACAAAACAAAACACCACCAACAAAACAATACTCTTGCCTTTTTTACATTTCTCCCTGGAGCAATGGTGGAAACCAAAAAACTAAGAAAGAGGAAAAGGAAGGAATGAGTAAAGGAATGGATGAGTGGGTGGGGTGGGACAGCAGGAGGTAGGGAAGGAAGGCAAAACTGCAAAATACTTCAATGGCCTTATCAGTTTCCCCCCACCCCAGGTATACTATTGCTCCAATAGCCACAACCTGTCTGGCTCCCCTGTGCACATCTTTCCCCAAAAGTCATTCAAAATAGTCCTGTGGGTGAGTTTAGGTATTTCAAAAGCACATCAACTAGATCAGGTCCTGCAGCAGAAACAAGTGAAAGATTCCTGATAAGACCAAGTGGGGAAACCAGGTACTGAGTAGCTATGCACTGTCAGGATTTAGTGATACATATGCCCAGAAGCAGAAAGCAAGGCATCTCAGAATCATAGAATCATAGAAAATGAGGGCTGGAAGGGACCTCAGGAGGTCACATCTAGTCCAACCCCCTGCTCAAAGCAGGACCAGCCCCAACTAGACCATCCCAGCCAAGGCTTTGTCCAGCTGGGTCTTAAAAACCTGCAAGGACGGAGATTCCACCATATCTCTGGGTAACCTCCTCCAGGGTTTTACTACCCTCCTCACCAGAAAATTTTTTCCTAATATCTAACTACAACTTCCCTTGCTACAGCATGAGACCTTTACTCCTTGTTCTGTCATCTGCCCCCACTGAGAACAGTCCGGCTCCATCCTTTTTGGACCCCCTTCAGATAGTTGAAGGCTGCTATTAAATCCCCCTCGGTCTTCTCTTCAGACTAAATAAGCCCAGTTCCCTCAGCCTGTCTTCATAAATCATGTCCCCCAACCCCCTCACCATTTTGTTGCCCTCCACTGGGCTCTCTCCAATTTCTCCACATCTTTTCTGTAGTGGGATCCCAAAACTGGACACAGTACTCCAAATGAGGCCTCAACAGTGCTGAATACAGGGGAATAATCACTTCCCTTGACCTGATGGCAATGCTCCTACCAATGCATCCCAGTATGCCATTAGCTTTCTTGGCAACAAGGGCACACTGTTGGCTCATATTCAACTTACCGTGCACTGTAACCCCTAGGTCCTTTTCTGCAGAGCTGCTGCCCAGCCAGTCAGCCACTCTGTCCTAAGTGCAGGACTTTGCACTTGTCCTTGTTAAACTGCATAAGAATCCTTTTGGCCCAATCCTCCAATTTGTCTCGGTCTTTCTGAATCCTAACCCGCCCACTCCCTCTGTGGTTCTACCACTCCCCCAGCTTGGTGTCATCGGCAAACTTACTGACGGTGCACTCTGTGCCATCTTCCAGGTGGCTGATGAAGATACTGAACAAAGCCAGCCAAAGGACCAATCCCTGGTTCACTCCACTTGATACTTGCGGCCCACTAGACATTGAGCCATTGACCAATACCTTCTGAGCTTCATCATCCAGCCAGTTTTCCATTCACCTCACAGTCCATTCCAGACTCCCTTAGATTGCCTGCAAGAATGTTGTGGGAGACCATATCAAAAGCCTTGCTAAAGTCAAGTACACATCCACTGGTCTCCCCACATCCACAGAGCCAGTCATCTCATTACAGAAGGCAATCAGGTTGGTCAGGTATGACTCCCACTTAGTGAGTCCATGCTGACTGTTCCTAATCACTTTCCTCTCCTCCAAGTGCTTCAAAATGGATTCCTTGAGGACCTGCTCCATGATTTTTCCAGAGACAAAGGTGAGGCTGACTGCTTTGTAGTTCCCTGGATTCACCTTTTTCCCTTTCTTAAACATGGGCACTATATTTGCCCAATCATCTGGGACCTCCCCGGTTAGCATGCGTTTTCAAAGATTATGGCCAGTGGCTCTGCAATCACATCAGCCAATTCACTCAGCACCCTTGTGTGCACCCCATCTGGCCCCATGGACTTGTACATTAGGGCTGTGCGAAACAGCACTATTTCCTTCTGACTTCCATTTTGCCATTTCAAAGGGAAAGTGTTTTGTTTCCTTTCAAAGCACTGTTCCATTTTGTTTCGTCAAAACTATTTTGCTGTTTCGACACTTCAACATTTCGCCCATAGGCTATAATGGGGAATCATGAAAATGTCTATAACTTTGTCATTTCTTGCCTGATTCAGATGGACGGTAGACCCTTCTGAGGGCACGAAGCCTGCCAAGTTTCAAGAAGAGAGGTGCAAGGGCTTTTGTGAAACTGCACCTCAAACTGTTCAAAGCAAAATGTGTATCACTGGCCAGCAGTGGCAGCATGCTGTCACTCCTCATGCAGATCTGGGGCCTGCACTTCCCAGGGGGAGGCTGACACAGCCCCTCAGCCTGCCTCGGGAGTGTGAGCCCCCAGGTCTGTGTGCAGGATGACAGCAAGCTGCCACTGCAGGCTGGGGCCAGCACCAGCACCGGGTGCTTCCCGGAGCTAGGCGTGGGCTGCACCAGGCAGACTTGGGCGCTGGCGCTGGCCCCAGCTGGCAGCAGCAGCTTGCTGTCATCTGCATGATCCACAGAGCTTTTAAAAAATAGAAAGCCCCACACTCACTGGCTCTGGCAGCAGCGATTGGGGCCTCAGGGCTCATGGCAGAGACCAGCAGGGATCATATCCCCCTGCCTGGCACCCACACCTTGGCACAGGTGCAGCATGGCTCAGCAGGGCACCACATGCTGCCTGGGAGCTGGGGCTGCTCCTGTCAGCCAGAGCTCCTGGCTTGATTCCCCAGCTCTCTGATTATTCCCCCAGCAGCACAGCCCCCAGATCTGTGTGCAGGGTTTCAGCAAAGTGCTGCTGCTGGCTAGGGAAATAGCCCATAGCCACCACCATCCCCAGCTGGCAGCAGCAGCCTGCTGTCATCCTGCATCATCCAGGGGCCCACACTCCCCCAGGAAGAGCTGGGGGAAGAAATCAGAGAGCTAGGGAAAGATAGGGAGCTGGGGAATCGAACCAGGAGGGAATGTTCCCAGCCCCAGCTCAATTCCCCACCTCCCTGTTTGATTCCCTGGCCCCCAGCTGAATTCCCCAGCTCCCAGTTCAACTCCCCAGCCTCTGGCTCGATTCCCCACCTTCCAGTTCAATTCCCCAGCCTCCGGCTCAATATCCCAACCACAAGCTCTCTGATTGCTTCCCCCAGCTCTTCCTGGGGGTGCAGGCCCCACTATCTAGGCTCTGGTTTCAGCAGGCTGCCACTGCAGGCTGGATCCAGTGGCAGCACCTCAGTCTTCCTGGCACTTGGTGCGGGCTGCACGGAGCGGCTGCCGCTGGCCCCAGCCGGCAGCAGCAGGCTGCTGAAACCCCATACACAGATCAGGGCCCGCACCCCCGGGGAAGAGCTAGGGAAATGATCAGAGAGCTGGGGAATCGAACCAGGAGCTAGATGTCAATATCAGAGCAGTCCTTCCCCTCCTTACCCCACCCCCGTCTCCTTAATTTTTGTTTAGCTGCAAGCAAGCCCACCTTCGAAACTTGAAATGTTTCAAAACTTTTGAAATGTTCTGAGTGCCCTCGTTTCATTTCAAAGCTGTTTTGAATCCTTTTGTTTTGTTTCAATTTTGCTGTTTTGAGCTCAAAACATGCTAAAACAGCTTTGAAATGAAATGCCTGTTGAAATTTTTCACAGCCCTATTGTATATGTCCAGCTTTTCTAAATAGTCATTAAACTGTTCTTTTGCCACTGTTAGCTGCTCACCTCCTCCCCAAACTATGGTGCCAGGTGCAGTAGTGTGGGAGCTGACCTTGCCTGTGAAGACTGAGGTGAAAAGGCATTGAGCACTTCAGCCTCTTCTGCATCATCTTGCACTAGGTTGCCTCCCCCCATTCAGTAAGGGACCCACATTTTCCCTGATCTTCTTCTTGTTACTGACATGCCTGTAGAAACCCTTCCTGTTACCCTTCACATCTTTTGCTGCTACAACTCCAATTGTGCTTTGGCCTTACTGACTTCAGCCCTGCATGCCCAAGCAATACCTGTATACACTTCCCTAATTGTTTGTTCGAGTTTCCACTTGTAAACTTCGTTTTTGTGATTTAGCTTACTGAACAGTTCCCTGCTAAGCCAAGCTAGTCCTCTGCCGCGCTTGCTAGTCTTTCTGCACGTCTAAATGATTTGCTCCTGTACTTTCAGTAAAGTTTCTTTAAAATACAGCTAAGCACTGCCCACATTTAGAAGGGGACTCTGGCCTTGGGTCATGAATGGGCAGAAGTGTTTAAGCTCCACAGAAAAGCAGGAGTTCCAAGACACCTCCATGGTCAACATTTCCTATTGTCTGGCTCTAGGCATCTCCATGCTTTGTACACAGGTTTTTGCAAATCATTCTTGTAACAGGGAACCCTAGCCCTGTTACCAGAAAGCAGGCCAGTCCTTTTAAGACCAGAACTTGACTGCTGGCAGGGTAGCGGTTAAAAGCTGAGCCTGGCTGGCTAGTCAAGTGACTGGAAGGGGGCAGGCCAGAACTACAAAAACCCTGGGCTTAGCAGCAGTTGAGGCCAGCAGCCAAGGGGGAAGGGGCTGGTACATAAGAGCTCCACAGAGAGGCTTGGCTACCTGTCCAGCTGCTGTGGGAGGGGAACTACTGAGGGCTCTCAGAGAAGTGAAGGCAGTCCCAGAAGAAGGACCGTAAGATATGGTAGGAAGCAGAAGCACAGAGCCTGGGAAAAATGTAAGCTGCCATGCTTTCATAGATTTCATAGACATTAGGGCTGGAAGGGACCTTGGGAGATCATCGAGTCCAGCCCCCTGCCCAAAGGGCAGGA
>NW_017728918.1:1896246-1904553 GCF_001723895.1 Crocodylus porosus
GTTTAGACTGGTAGGCCTAGCTAGAGAAAGATGGGGGTGGGGGCGAGCTAGAGAAAGATGGGGGTGGGGGGCAGCAAGGGCCATGGTGGCTGAGAACCCCAAAGTAGAATTATAATAGGCAGTCTCCCACTTGTAAAAACAACTAAATAATATTTACATCAAGACATGGCAAGAGAGTAAAGGTGGGATATGAGACTAACAAGAGAAATGAAACATTAAGGGACTTCAGGGGTGCCCCTCGTGGAAGAAATCAGACTCCGCATTGTGGTTGAATCAGAATGGACAGAGCCAGCTTTTCTTTATTTGGGACTATACTGTGATCACAGGGAGGATTTCATACAGCAAGGGGAATCACCCACTTGTCTGTTTCAAAGGATTTCTTGGACTCTCTAAGTTTACAAGCGTAGTTATACTTAAGACAGAGAAAGGGGGCAAAAATACGACCTTGGACAGTTAATCACTGATCTAACACACACAGAGACATACAAGCTGTTTATTTAAAGGAGAGTGAAACATTGTGCTTATAGAAATAGTTATCAGTTTCTGGTTTCTGAGAGAAAAATAAACTTAACATCCCTACACAGGGTAATATATCAAGACAAAAACAAGGCATGCAGAATTCCTTGTCTCAGAACATTTAACTGAAATAAGCAGTATCAGCACCTCTAGTCTCTGCCAGTTTTTCTAGTCAAGGCAAAAAAAAAACAAACACGCCACTGGGGAAGGCAACCTGTTACAATCCTGCAAAGGTGGCTTACTGTCCTCATTGACTGAACAGGCAGCATAGACCCTGATCACCATGTCATTGAACCAACTTTCTAGGGAATGTGCCCGAGATATTTCACTGAAGCTCACCATTTATTTCCACCCTGCAGTGAAATTCCAAAGGGCTTCATAAAGGTGCCCTTAAAGACCTTTAAAATATTTTTATCTCTGTATACAGCTCTTCAGAATGAACATGCAAATATCCATGAGCAATACTGATACTAGGTAAGACAATACCCTGCACATTTACATTCCTGCGTAGAAACCCACTTCATTGGGAAGAGACATACCTCTGATGGTTTTGCATTCTGATATACATAAAACCATGGTTTCTGCACATGATATGCAGACCAAGGGGTAGTGCATCTGTCAACCACATTCCAAGAACAGAGACTTACAGGACAACCTGTTTTTTTTTGTTTGGTTGGTTGTTTTCCAGGAGAGTATTCTGTATACAGGCAGTCCTCAACTTACAACGTTTCACACATACAATGTTTATAAATTGATGCCCTGTTTCAACTTTCCGATGTCAGTTTCAACTTTACAACACTTGATCTGACCCCAAGCCATAGCAGTGAACAAGTTCGCCGCATCGCCCATCTCCCTGGAGAACATCTGCTCAAATTTCCTTGGACACTTTCTTTACGAAAGCAGACAAGACTCCAGAAACCCTGCAGCCAAGATTCCTGAGAAGACTCCAGCCAAGAGCCCTTCAAAAAGTCCATCAAAGTCACCTCAAAGAAGTCCTTCCAAATCAATATGATTGCTATTTACAATATAAATACATTTAATGTAGATATATTATTCATCTATAATTAATTGAGAACAAAATTCTGGGTTATTTTTGGTGAAAATAGGGTATCAGGCCTTGGTTCAGAAACAAATCCCCCATTTATAACATTGTTTCCAATGGGAAAATTGGTTCTGAGTTGCAACATTTTGACTTAGGACATGGTTTTCAGGAACCAATTGTGTTGTAAATCTGAGGACTGCCTGTACTGGAGTATCTTGGAGAATGGGTGGTAATACAACTACTAACACAGACGAAGACATCACTGCATCAAATATATTGGTCATGATAATCCTAATCTCTGTGGCTTTTGGGGTCACAGTAAATACTTTCATTGTCATTGTAAACTGCATTGAGTGGGTCAAGAAGAGATGCTTCCACAACTGATCAGATCTTGGCCATTTGTGGTGTCACCGGGTTTCGTTTATCATGCATGGCAATAGTAGATAGATTTATTCAAACATTTCATTCTCACATCGATGCCATTGTATTCCAAACATTCCATTCTGTGAACATGTTCGTAAACTCTTCCAGTTTATGGTTTGCTACCTGTCTGTCTGGTTTTTTGTTTGTTTTTACTGAGTGAAAATTGCAAACTTCAACCACCATTTATTCATTGCTTTGAAACTAAAAATTTCCAAGGCTTCTAATGACTTCAGTGCTTTTTGCGTTGTTCTGCAGCCTCCCCTCCTTCATTCATATTTCTAGAATGCAGTGTAATAATTTCAACTCCAGCCTCTCAAGAGATCAAAGTAGACAAAATATCACACAAGGGGGAAAAACATTTGACATCTTTGACTTTGGTTCCTGTCTGGCTTTTGCTATACTAGTCATTTCAGCTCTTCTCCTACTCCTCTCTCTCTCTCTGGAGACACACTCAGCACCTACTAATGCACTCATCCAATTTCAACAACCCAAACATGGATGCGCATATTCAAGCAGTGAAAATTTATAATGTCCTTCTTCATGATCCATATCATTTACTTCACATCTGGGTTAATCTGGATAGCAAGATGATTGTTAAAAATGAGTTGTCTGAAAAAGTTTCTTAAACAGATTACAAGTCTTTGTCCAATGATGAATTCTGTTGTGCTGATTCAACGCAGTCCCAAACTGAAACAGGCATTGCCCGGGAGTCTGCACTATGTACAACACAAGTGTTGTGCAAAAGGAAGAGTATCTTAATATCTTAAAACCAACTTCTGTCCATCAGATGGAGACCATTAAAAACACAGGCTTTTCTAGTTAAAAAAGATCCAGTTCATCTAGGAGCCAGATAATCTGCTGATGTGAAATGGCCCAAATCCATGGGTCTTTTCATCAGCACTCAAGCTTAGAGAAGTTTTGCTGAAAACAACTGTGCTACGTGGGTAAATGTGTAAATGATAGCATTATGTAGACCTCTTTCTTAGTATGTACGCTGACATGTAGATTGCTTTGGAATGGCAATGAGAAGCAGTTTAAAGTCAATTAAAGTAAAGGCAATTCTCATATTAATGAGACTGTACCCACGGGACTGTCATAGGACCTTCCGTGTCAGAGTGCTGCTTGTGGGGATCCTATACCAGCCCCTTCCTAGCACAGGAAAGGACCATGAAAATGTGTGGGTGATCAAAGTCCCTGTACAGTCCACTGGGCCCTGTGAAACCCGCATGATTGTACTGTATGTCATAGAATCACCCTCCATTTAGTCTGGGAAGCACTCGTTCCTTTGGGATAGGAGATGTTTTAACAGTGCAAGATATTATGGAAATACCAGTGCAACTAGGGGAACATGATTAGTTGGCCTTTGATCACAGAGGTTCACATACATCAGCTGGGATCAAAGGCAATCCCCAGGGATGAGAACTTCCAGGATTTTGGTCCTTGCTCCTGGAACTGCTTACATTATACTTACATTAAAGAGTCATAGGACAACATGAATAAATAACATTGGGGTCAGAGACTTGAATGCAGGACTCCCCCATTCCTAGGTGGTTGCCATCAGGACTGGTAGATGGGGTCAAACTCTTGCTCTGTGCCATGAATCTTGTATTCTTTTCGAAATAGTGGCCCAGTTTTAACAGGAAAGTTGAAGAGGAGCCCCAGCCTATAGCCTAATGGTTAGGTCACTCTGCTGGGAAGTGAAAGCTGTGGAGTTGAGTTTCTCAGGCTAGCCTAGGAATTGAAACTAAACTTCCCACTTCCTGAAAAGAAATAATACTACATACTGACTTTCTTTGGAGGGTACTTTTAAATTGTATTGATATAAAGTCCTGAATGAGAACTAGGTTATATTCATATTAGTATTTTGCTCTTGAGTGGTTTTTACTGTTGCTGTGTATTGTGGTTAAGGATCTGAGCATTTTCTGGTTTATGTTTGTGCTTGCACAGGTAGCTTCACAACAGAGCAATTGCAGTACTCCGTATGCAGCTTACCTCAAGTGCACATGAACAAATTTTCTATGTGGTTTTAAGTAATGGTAGGATTTCCAGAATGGTTGGGTAAAGACCACCTGATGTCCATTACCAGTGTGACTTTGAATCCATGTGCAATAGCATGGTGCTGTGATTGATGTGTAAATCTACAGGCAATCCATAGAAAAAAGGGCTGAACGTGCGTGTTTGTAAAGTCTTTAAATAATGGAGCTGTCCACAAAAAGCTATAAAATGGTAATTTTGATTGAAGATCCATTGTCGGAATGAGGCTGGATGCGATTGTTGATGGATAGGCAGAGCAGAGCAGTGCCACTTTGTGTCTGAGTGAAAGTGCATCTTGGTGCCCTGCAGGGAGTTTTCCATCAGGGCCTTGGGCTTGCAGGAACTTCTGTAGCATCCTCCTTCCTCCTCCACCCAAGTGCTGCCACTGAATCCCATCACCTGCCTATAATGGTTGCTGTCTTGGGGCCTTCATACATGCCATAAAATTCGCCTTTAAAGAGGCTTAAATGCCCTTTTGCATCATTTTAATGGCATTGCCACTTGCACACCCGGTGGCATATTCCGCTTTAATGACATTGCGGTTTTAATGTTCAGCAGCATATCTTGCTTTAATGGCATTGCTTTTTGCATGGTTTGTGGCGTATTCTGCTTTAAATGACTTTGGAACATAGCAAGATTTTTCCTACCTAACAAAGTGCAACAGCGCACCGGGTGCTGGAAGCCAACGTGCTCGAGGCTTGGTGGGCTTCCAGCGCCCCGTGCACCATGCCCACTGCTTTCTCCCACCACTGTGCAACCCGGCAGCGACTCATGCAGGCAGGCAGACTCAACTGAAGAAAAAAAAATTGCAAGGAGCCTGATCTTTTTTTTTTCCTCTCTCTCCCTCTCTGTCCTGGAGCCTGGCTGAGCTGCATAGGAGCCCGGTGCTTCCCTCTTCAGCTCTGGTGCCGGCCCTGGGACTGCCCAGGCCAAGTGCCAGTGGACAGGTCTGCCTGGGGGTCACCTTCACTGCCATGGTGGGAAGCACCGTCCACCCACCCCCCGCAGCCATGGAGGGAAGCAATGGGCCCTCGCACTGCTAAGGAATCACTCAGCCCATCAGCTGCTTCCCCCCCGCCACAACTTTCCCCCATCACAACTGGAAAGGCAAGTAAGCATCGGGCCCCCACACTTCTACACACTATGGTTTATTTTGGTTTAACTCTCCCTAAATTGAAGTGGTGGAAACAGCGGGTTTTTAAAATCCCACCATTTCAATTTAGGGAGAACTAACTCAAATTAAAGCTCTGTGACATGTCCAAGCAGCCTCAGAAGCAGTATGGGTCATGAAGCCCCAGCTGTTCTGAAGCACGGAGCTGGACAGAGGAAGGTAGTGCAGCCAGCATAAAGCTGCAGGGCTGAAGGTGGGATGAGCTAGTGGGTAGAGGTCCATGTGGGGATTAGGGGAGTAGGGTCAGTAAGGGTAACGATGGAGGGGTGGGCTGGGATGGGGGCAGGGTGCTGTTGGGGTGTCAGGATGGGGATAGAGTAAGGGGCCCCAGAAGTGACAGTAAAACCATTGCTGCAGTCAAATAAGACTGTGATAAACACTGGCACAAGACTAGGGCACTCAGATATGAATACAGGGACTACAAGACTTGTCTTTCACAGCAACCTCAAGGAGCATTAATCACATACTTCATCGCTACCAATAAAGGGCTAGCTTCACTAAGTTTGACTGACTGGTAAACAGAGCAGCTGGTGTACTGTCCAAGAACAATACACCTTTCTGAGCTTTCACCACTGTACCCAGATTTGAGTTGTTTTTTTCTGCATTGCCCTTCAAATCTGGCAGATGGCTTGCAAGCATTGCCTTCCCAGAGCACGCAGACCCCAGCTGCCCGTATATCAAAAGTGACAGCAAGATACTCCCTGAGAAAACACTCCTTACACCTCAGAACAACAGAGAGTAGTGCAAGGCTCAGACCAGACCTCTGCTAAATGCAAAGACACCAAATTAGTTTAAGAGAGATGGGGTCTGTGCTGTATGTTGCAGCATTTTATTATTTTGTACTGTTCTGGCCTGAACTTCAGGCCTCCTGCAAGAACATCTCAAAAATGTTCACTCTGCACCCAGGTCCTGCAAGAAAGAATGCAAATAACTGTGAGTGACACTGATATCAGGTAAGAGAATACTCTTCACATTTGCATTCCCCAGAACGTAGGTGTTTCATTTTGAAAATACACATTTCTGTGGGCTTTTTTTCAATCAATATATATACAATATACATACATAGAAAAATATTATAAACACATTGATACAAATATATATAATAGATGTGTATGTAAGCATGGGTATAAACCTATATATATCCTATTCTATTCCATTCTATTCTATTCACTGTTAGAATAATATAATAGTATATTTATAAACCCATAAATAAAAATAGGTTTATACCCATTTAATATATAAATAAATAAACATACATACATACTCCCAATATACCCATGTATGTATGTACACATGCACGTATATTGGGTGTGTATATATAGATATACATATTCATACAGACATACTAAGGCTGTGCAGAACAACACCGTTTCATTTTGAATTCCGTTTTGCCGTTTTGAAGGGACAGTGTTTTGTTTCGTCGTTTCATTTTGAAGCACTGTTCTATTTCACTTCGTCAGAACGATTTTGCTGCTTTGTGATTCCCCCCTATAATGGGGAATCATGAAAATGCCTATACCTTTGTCATTTCTTGCCTGATTTGGATGACAATTGTCAAGGTATTAGCCCCTTCTGAGGGCACGAAGCCTGCCAAGTTTCAAGGAGATGTGCAGTTTCCCAGAAACCTCTGTGCCTCTCAAACTGATCAAAGCAAAATTTGTGACACTTGCCAGCAGCGGCAGCCTCCTGTAATGTGGCATGTAGATCTGGGGACCTGCACTCCCGGGAGAGCTGCGGACCTATACTGGACTCCTCCCAGGGGTGCGGACCTCTGGATCTGCACGCTGGATGAGAGACGGCTGATGGTGCCGGCTGGGACCAGCACTGGGCACAGTCCACGCCCGACGCCAGGAAGATTTGTGCTGCCACTGGCCCAAGGTAGCAGAGGCAGCCTTCTGTCATCTGGCACACAGATCAGGGGCCTGCAACCCTGGGAGGGCTGTGTGGTTGTGCCAGACTCCACGCTCCCCGGATCTGCACGCTGGATGACAGCAGGCAGCCACTGCCAGGTGGGACCGGCACTGAAGCCAAATATGCCTGGCTTCGAAAATCAAAATGTTTTGAAACTTTTTTGAAACACTTTGAGTCCCCTTGTTTCGTTTTGAAGCTGTTTCAAAGGCTTTTGTTTCATTTCAATTTAGTTGTTGTGAGCTCAAAACCCGTCGAAACAACTTTGAAACAAAACACCCAGTGAAATTTTGCACAGTCCTAATACATGCATGCACACACACGCACATAGATATAATGCAATACACACACACATACATATATTTATGTATATAATTATAGATACGTGTATGTGTATGATTACTGTGTATATACATACATTGCATACTAAAGAATAACTAATTAGTCTGCTTCCATTGATCTATCAGATTCTCAGGGAACTGATAAGAGTCTCATGCCCCTCTTGCTTCTCAGGGGGTGCACCTACATGAGATGCTTTACTGAGCAGTAGGATCTACAAGCAGACATGCAGTGCCGCATGCCTGCCAGAGCCACACCATCTAGGCTTGCAGAATGTTGCAGCTCCCAGGCCAAGCTGCAGCCAGCTCCTGACCAACCCCTAACAGCCTACCCAGACCCTGCAGGGACTGTGGGGCATCACCTCACTGTGTGGCTGCTAGTCCCATGCCCTGCATCTGTGCTGGGCACTGCAGGCAGCTGCCCAGGCCTGGCAGCAGTGGGATAGCCACACGGAGGCCCGGAGAACCGGCATGGGAACCTCAATGGCATCATTGCTGATGCCACACACCACATCCTGGGGCCCCAACTGATCACAGGAGGACACTGGCAACTTCATGGCACTGTGGGGTGAGGTGGAGGAGCAGTAGCAGTCAATGTTCCCTGTAAGGAGTAGTGGTCTGTGAGCATGCCGCTTCGGCCCTGCCTCCCCCTTTTGGTGCAGCCCTGCCAGAAAGTGTCCAGGTGGGAGTGGGCAGGGTTCGGCCACAACTCTTCTCTATGCTAACTGCCCATAGCAGCATAGTGGAGTTCTGTGGGGCAGGACACAATCAATTGGCAGTTCAACCCTTGTCCTAGCTCTGAACTTGCCAAACTTGTGAACCCTTCCCAGTGGAAGGGAGATGCACCTTAATGCAACCAAGAGCTATGGGATGAA
>NW_017728918.1:1904564-1905605 GCF_001723895.1 Crocodylus porosus
AGGCAGATAAGTGCTAAATGGACTCAGAAACTTTGTGGAATATGTGGCTTATGTAAAAATAGTTTGTGGGTTTGTGTGAAAAAACATAGTTTGAATCTATGTTGCAGAACCTCTCCAATAAAAGAATTTGTCTTTATATATCTAGTGAATATTAGTATTATTTCTATGGAGGGGCCTGTACAAGGGAGAGTGTCGTCCAAAATTATTTTTCTCCTAAATTAAAGATAAGCCAAAACAAGATCTTGGTATGAAACTCTTTTAAAGGAAGTTCCATGCTACAATGTCTGATTCATGCATGTGTCTGTTATACTAAACTTGTTATCTGTACAGTATCCAAAAGAACTGCGACTTTTAACGTTGAGCCAGTTGTGTGCAGCAATGTTACAGCAAGAAGGCTGATCAGGTGGTGTGGAGAAACCATCATTTGAGCTAAAGCAAACTCTTTAGATCCAGCAGTTCCCACAGTCTTCTTGCTCAACCTGTGGCAGGTGGGGGTGTTTTTGGTGCCTTTGAGCAGTATGCCTTGTAGTGGCGTGATCAGGTTGACGCTACACTTTCAAAATAGGTTTAACAAGCTCTTCTGTGGCATGGTATGGATGGGGAAATCTTGCCTTAAGCAGGGGGTTGGACTAGATGACCTCCCAAGGTCTCTCCCAACCACACACATTCTTTACCCTCTGCCATCTGATGCTGTTATAAGATAATGAGGTTTGAAGATCCCCAAGTGTCTTGCTGTACTCATGAAGGAGACACCAACTGGTATGGATGTGCAGGTATAATGTCTTACAGAGAGTTGCTGGCATGTGAATTCAACGTTATAATATGGCTGATGCCATGGACAGCTGATAAAGTCAAAGCCGCATATGCACGGCATGGAAAATATCGAGTGGTAGCAGGGGGAAGAAGACTTCGCCTGTAGATCATGGGGTTCTTGTTTTGATTGTCTACTGCTTCACTTTGTACATGGAGAAACTGTGGGGATAAAAGGCAAAATAAGTCATCTTGTACAAGTGGCTCATAACAAAGCCTGAAATGGGATGG
>NW_017728918.1:1906132-1906325 GCF_001723895.1 Crocodylus porosus
GAGAGAGATCATCGACATGGTCATGTTGTCAGGCTAGAAGGTACTAAGCCGTAGACAAAGGAGAAAAGCTCCTAACGGTGACACATACCAACAGCAGCATAGGGATGAGCTCACTGCCCAGGTCACAGGAGTGGCAGTGACTTCCAGCTGGTACATGGTGCGCATCCTGGACTGGGCTGGCATGGACACGGCA
>NW_017728918.1:1906942-1911345 GCF_001723895.1 Crocodylus porosus
CCTCGACTGGTTCAAGCTTCACCGAGTAGTGAGACCCCAACTCTCTCTCTCTGTGACTCCAGGAATCTGACTTTTGCTTTCTCACTCCAGGCACAGCTTTCTAAACCTGACTTTTGCTGATCACACTTGAGCTAGACTTCCCCAAAAACCTAACTGAAACTATGTAATATTGTAACTGTTTTATTTGTCTCTCCTATGGCTGTTGCTACTGGTATCATCATAAGTTCATATACCTGGCAATAAATAACTTTGATGGTCAAGCTAGTTGCTCTACCCTCTCACTTACCCTTCCTTCCCCTGGACCGCCCCATTTGCTCTGCAACAATGCTTTTTTTTACCTAAACCAAAGATCCCTGTAATGCCCAAACTACAGTGGAGACTGCTCATCAAGGAAGTTGCTTCTAGGACCATTGTGACAAGAGATTGGGATGTGCTGAGTTTTGAGGCGCATGAGGGTATCGGCTGAAAGTGCTAGTTGGACCCAGCCTGCTCTGTTAACATATGTGTACGTGGGTCTAACTGCATTTATTATTGTCCTGCTGAAATAAGGGATGAACTGAGTTCAAGGCACATGAGGGTGTCAGCCTGTCAATGCTGAATAACCCGACCTGGCTCAGATGCACTCTGTTAACCCGTGCGCTTGTGTCTGACTGCATTTTATTGGTGCCCTGATGAATTGAGTTGCCCTGATGAACATAGGACGGTGTTAGCCTGTTAATGCTGAATAGCTCAGGCATGCCCTGTTAATCTCTGTGTATGTGCATATATGTTCGACTGATTCGGTGGTTGGAGGAACCCAGCCCCATTGAAACGGAGTCCTGCAAAATAGCTGCATTGGGGGTGAGGAGTTGCAGAAGGTAAGAGATACAGCTCCATATAGAAACACAAGTAACAGAAGCAGCACATTAATAGAATTACAGAGACCTCAGAAACATACCCCTAATAAATGAGCGCACCCCGAAGTGACGGGCAAATCTGGTAACACTCAATGATGCAGCAGGCAGGTCTACACGAGACACTTACTGTGCTTTAGCCTAATAACACTGCACAGTAGTGTGTTATGGCAAAAACTATGCTAATAGCCCACTGCACGGTGTTATTAGGCTAATACACAGTAAGCATCACTAAAAAAACCATGTGTCCGTGCTACTGTGCAGTAATTCTAGGTACTGCACATTTAGTTAGTACTTTATTAAGCAAGTACTTAACTAAATGCTCAGTATCTAAGGTGTATAAATGAATATGTAGACATGCCCAGCATGTGGACAAGAATTCCCTTGTATGGGTATTCAACGCGTCTTGCTGTGACTGAAAGAATACAGAAGTCACTGATTGATTTCCCCCGCATCACCCACTCTTTAATACATCTGCGAATTCTCCCGTTTGTCCTTTTCCCCTTCCCAAAATAAAAAATCCCAATCTTCAATCATTCCTAATCTGAGAGATTTCCCAGGCCTTTGTTCACCCTCAGTACACTTCTACTTTTGCAATATCCTTTAAGATGGGCAGTGGCCAATGCTTTGCACAGGATTTCACAGGTGGCTGCACCCTTAACTTATATGAAGGCATGTAATCCTGCCTGCGTTACTCACCGTCGTGTTCCTTAGGTTTCTATTTTGACTCCAGCTGCACATTGATGAGAGGCTTCATTCAACTGTCTGCAAGGATATCCATAAGATGGATCCTTTGCTGTTACATAAGATGGCTTGTAGAGAGTGAGCAAACGAGCAAGATCAAACACAAACACTGTTTTAGTGAAGCATCTGCCTTGCAGCAATAACAGCACATAGCTGAGACAAGGAAAGGACTGAAAAATACCTTCATACTCAGGCACCAGAGCCTGCAGGCTCCTCGAATTTAGTTGCCACTTGAGCTGCTTCTGTCTAGGAGCTTTGGAGAGATGAGGAGATACTCTGGGCTGTCCCCCTCCAGTTAGGGAAGCTCCAGGCGGGATCCAGAAGAGATACTGCAAGGAGGACTCCAACCTTAGACCGGTAGGACTTTGTGGGCAGGGACGTGCAGGGACAGGATCATGGCTCTGCCATGGGCCCAGCCTTGCCGTTTCCCTGCCCTGCGACCCTAGCCCTGACCCCCTGACCCATCTCTTCTATCCCACTCCTGGATGCTGCTCCCTGCCTGCCTGCAACCCAGCGCCATATGCCTGGCTGAGCGCATGGCACTGGGTTGCCATACACACCAACCCTTCTGCCATTATAAAGGATGTGAGAACAAGCAGAAACCCAGAAGTAACAGGCCTGGACTTCCCCTGGCTCTGGAAGGAAAGCCATTGTTCCACTGAAAAATCAGGGGCCTAGGCAGAGAGCAGGGGCTGACTGCCACCCTGGCATTGGGTTTTAGACATTGCATTATAATGAGTATAAACCAAACTGTATAAAAATGGGAAAAAACTATTGTTCATTGCTGCCTCTCGTCTTCATGGTCTGAGTGTCTGTGAGGGAGCATCTCCTATTCCTTGCTGCCCCCCCAGTGAATTTGTAGGCAGCCACAAAATCGTCTCTCAGTGTCATCTTGTGGAGGCTGAAGAGATCCAGGGCCGTCAGTCCCTCCGTGTAGGGCTTTGTCTGCAGGCCCCTAACCATACAAGTGGCCCTCCTCTGAACCCTCTTGAGGTTGTCCACGTCAATCTTGAAGTACAGCACCCAAAACTGGACACAGTGCTCCAGCTGCAGCCTGCCCAATGTCTCACAGAGGGAGAGTATCACCTCCCTGGACCTGTTCGTCATGCACCTGCTAATGCGTGATAAAGTGCAGTTAGCTTTACTGATCACTATGTCACACTGATGACTTGTGTTCATCGTGACGTCAACAATGACTCCGAGATCCCTTTCCGCTGCTGTACTGCTGAGAAGGTTGTCCCCCAGCCTGTGAGCCTGCTGGTGACTCCCTCTCCCTAGGTGCAGCACCCTGCACTTGTCTTTGTTGAACTACATCCTACTCCGTTCCACCCACTTTTTCAACCTGTCCAGTTCCACCTGGATTCGTTCCCTATCCTCTAGTGCATTAATTTTACCTATAATCTGGTATCATCAGTGAATTTGGACAGAATGCGTTCCACACCCTCATCCAAGTCACTGATGAAGACACTGAACAGCACAGGTCCAAGAACCAAGCCCTAGCCACATCTTTACAGGTCGATACCAACCCATCCACCACCACTTTCTGGGTGCGACCCCTAAGCCAATTTGCCATTGGCAAATTGACAATCCCATTGCACAGGAAAGGGGGCAAAGAGGCCAAGAAAATAGCCCCTTTTCATTTTCCCAGGGGTGCCTTGAAGCTAAAAAGGTTCAGAAACGCTGCTTTAGAACAAGAGCTAGCGTCCAAACACGCACCTCAGGTTACACTGGCGTAAATCTAAGTTCTGGGATGATGTAATGGACAGTGAGATACAGTTTCAAGGAAAGATGTCACACAAAACACATGAGCAGTGCAGTGTTCATACTGATATTTTAATTAAAAGATGACAAATTAGTTTGATAGGACAAATGGGACCTGTCTATATATTGTAGTTATTGCTCTGCCATGAACTTCAGGCGTCCTATAAAAACAACTCATCACTGTTCACGCTGCACCCAGGTCTTTCATGAAAAAAATGCAAATAATTGGTGAGTTACACTGACATCAGGTAAGAGAATACTTTTCACATTTACATTCACCAGAATGCAGGTGCTTCATTTTGAAAGCAAACATCTCTATTGGCTTTTTCGGTAATACACACACACACACACACACACTATATATATATATATAATTAAATCATAGAAAATTAGGATTGGAAGGGACCTCAGGAGGTCATCTAGTCTAACTCCCTGCTAGAAGAAGGACCATCCCTAACTAGATCATCCCAGAGATCATCCCATGCTGGAGTCAACCAGGAGCACAACCGTTCCTATGTTCCATGGTGTAACCCTATGAAATAAACAGGAATTGTTATCATCAGGGACCCAGGTGTTATATTTCCCATGGAAAAACAGAGTAAAACATTGATTTCCCACCTTACCAGAGGAAAAAGTGGGTTTCTCATTTTAGTGGAGAAACCCATGGATTTTGCAGTTTTGCAATGAGCCTCCTGCAGGCTGGCAGAGCTCCAGCCTGGAGGGGGCTGGGTGGTAATGGGAGCAGGGTGGTCTGGCAGGGGGTGCCACGTGCATGTATATGTACATGGCCTCCAGGCAGCCTGGAGAGCAGCTCCTGTAGGCAAGTGGAGGCTGGGGATTGAGGCCCCCATAGTGAGGCTGGGGCTGAGGCTCCTGTCTGGCCAGGTGGTGCATGGGGCTTGGGGCTGCAATGTGTGGCCACAGGGCCCCAGCGCGGAGCGGGATGGGATCATGGGTGGCTCATTCGGGAATTGTGGAGTGGCTCCCCACCACTGCGTGCACTCC
>NW_017728918.1:1911820-1939421 GCF_001723895.1 Crocodylus porosus
CCACAGCAGGCAACCCACTCTGCCCCCACCCCATGCACAGATCAGGGGGCACAGGTCCTGCCCCCCCACCCACAGGAGCCCACAGCAAGCAAGCAGGCAGAAGACCTGGGTCCTTAGCCCTATAGTCCTGGCAGCTAGGGGTCCCCTCTGGCAGAACTGCGGGGGCAGGGGGCTGTGGGTGGGAGTGAAGGGCTGGGGGGCTTCCATTTTAATCACAGATTTTGAGGGGTTTATCAGAATTTGCAATATTTTATCAGAAAATTTGCAATTATTTTATCAGGGAAAACCAGGATCCCTGGTTATCATTTATGAGCGCGAGATCATGCATGTTCACCAAATCACAGAACCAGCACATATATGTCAAATTTCCAGGTTTCTAGCCCTCCCACTTTACATGGGGTAAGAACATAAGAATGTAAATAGGCAGGGACCCAACTCAAAAACTGCCACTGTTGCTCATAGGTACCACACATCACAGCGCCTTCTGAGAGCCATCCGCTTTTTCACCCTCATTTATTTCATACTCCAGACATGTCTGGAGTCTGCTAGCATCTTCATGCCCACCCACAGGCTCTCTCTGTCTTTCTAAGGAATCCCTATTTTTTCAACCTCTTTCCTACATTTTTCTGCTGAGAGCAGTGTGCATGTTTCTTTTGGGCGCAAGGTGTAGTTTTCTCAAGCTCTTCTTTCTTGTGTTCCCAATCTTCATCCGTTTGGTCCAACTGAATTCCCTTCCGGGCTGCTGTCAGACGGTAGTTCCTGCACTCCACCTCAGCTCTGAAAAAAAGACAAGCGCATCACCTTCATCGGAGCACAGTCACACCAAGCTTTTAGGTCAAAATTGGTCCCCAAACTTTGTGCTACCAGGATCAGGGCACACCAGTTTTTGTAGCCCTAATTTGTAGTTGTCTCACATCACATCCACCCATATTGGTCTCCTCAGCCCTAATTACCTTGTGCACCTTTACAGCCGCATCAGCTGAGGGCACTGCTCAGTTTAGCACCAGAAGCTCAAACTCACTCTTCTGGATCTTTACTGAAACACTTTAACCAGTTTGTTAAAATAGTCTAAATACATTGCAAACTGCTCACCCACAATATTTCAATGGAAAATAATTGACTTATCATCCTTAATTTCCCCTTTTTTTAGTACGAAATATTAATGACTATTAGAGGTGACTCAGAACCAGAACGCCTGATCTGCACAGCACTGAAGTCTGGAAAAGCTGGGATCCAAATTTGGTGGCTGCCTCCAAAATGGTCTGAGCTGAAACTGAAATGTTGATAAATTTTGGATTCAAAACCCGAGCTAAAACCTGGCAACTCACACCTCGCCACGTGCATTGTGTTGCTTTATCCAGTACTGTAATTCCATACACTTCATAGGATATGGTTTGAATTGTTTTTAGTTATAAAAAATAAAGCAGCGCTGTAAAAATTCACGGTTTAGACTCAAAAGTTAAAAGTCACCAGGACTGACTGTCGAGACTCGCTCAGCCAAACATGTACCAAGCATGTCAAGCTGCCCTGTGCTTTCCAAGCTTTCACCTCTGGTTTGGAGGTTGTCTGCACGATTTCTACAGTATGAGAGTAGAGAGCATCAGCTGCTGCATCCTCATCCCTCTGAAATGGAGAATGTCCAGACCAATCTCATACTTGCTCCTAGAGGCATAACCTGTATCTTTGTGGGCTGAGCCAGTACTGGGAACATCCACTGCTTCACGATGAGGTGCTGGTGTGCCCACCACCCAGGTCATTAATACAGCAGCTGCTAGATGCAAGGACCCTCACACACTGCCGGACTGCGGCTGGTTGTCACTACATTTATTATTTGAAGCCTTATTTGGGTATTGTAAAGCATGATGCCCTCTCTCATCATAAATACTGTTAATTTTATAGCTTGGCTTAGCCAATATTTTGGTGCTGACAATTTTCGTAACTTCATTGTGTTTCTCCACAGATATTTTCTTGATTATATAAGCAATTCCAAATGAAAGAAGGTGTTGAATCTGTTTTTTACTATACAAACTACCAAGGCATCATCATAACATTTACTTGTCTTTACCTTCAGAGACCGAGGCCACTGAAAAACATATCTCTTGTCTTTTGAAAAGAAACTTTTAAAAATTATGTTTTAAAAAATCTAAAAAATATATTTAAAAATTTAGTTACCTTGCACCAAAATAAATTGGGGGAAAATCAACAGAAAAAAAAATGAAGCTATGTTAGTTTAAAACTGGTGAAAAGTGAGATAAGTAACCAGTTCTTTCTCTGCTTGTACATGATTCTGGTTTGAACTTTTTAAGTGTATTCTCTTTGTGTGTGTTATTTAATGTCAAAAGACAAAACTGGAAAAGAAACCTGAAACCTTGCAGACATTTTTTATGATGCTCAAATCAGTTGAACTGGTTTGAACTAGAAAATACATGCTAAGAAATAATGAAGCATTAGCAAGGGGGAGATGAGTGATTTAATCAGCCTTCTTCACCTCTAAATTTAAAAAATTATAGGCAAGTTATTTTGATCACTTACTTTATTCATATTACTGAAGTGAAAGACATCCTTTCATTCTGAAGAAACAAAGGACTTCACAATTATGGCCAAAGTGGTAGACACGGTGCCACTGACTAGCAGCCACCTCTGGCATGTAGGGGTCCAACCAGGTGAACAGCTGGCACTTAAACTGCATCTAACAATGAGGTATAGTAGTTTTTGCCTGTTGAAACCATCCTGAATTAGAAAAGGTGCCAGAAGATCTTTACTGTCCAGAACGTACAGAGAGGGACCTCAGTTCTTAGCGTTCATCACCCAAGAGATCTTCACATATCACTCATCTGATGAAATGACGACCCTAGCCAGCTATACAGGAGTCATCCTAGAAATTGCAACAGTTGTGAAGCTGCTAGCACTGGCCTCTCTTCCCCATCAACTATAGCTTTTCTGGTGAGTCACGGATGCATGACTCATCAGCATTTGGGTAAATACTTTCATTCAGGCTGTAAATTACATTAACTGGGTCAAAAACAGATGCCTGAACTCAAGCGATAAGATTTTAACCGTTCTGGGTATTTCCAGACTTTGCTTCTTGAGCGCATCGGCACTAAAGATTTTCTGCCAGGCGGTCTTGCCTAGGTTCTTTCATCTCAGCTGTGTGTCCCATGCATTCAGTGCTTGCTTCTGGCTCCTAAGCTCATCTAGCCTCTGATTCTCTGCCTGCTTGTGTGTTTTTTACTACGTGAAAATTGCAGATTTCAGCCAACCTTGCTTCATCCATCTAAATCTGCGAATCACCAGGCAGATACCACGGCTGCTCCTGGTATCTGGGCTTTTCTCATTAGTCGTCAACCTCCCTTGTTTTGATAATCCTTACAAAATGCAATGTGATCTTTGTATTACCCATACCCTAGGAAATAACACCACAAACGATGTGATCTAGGAGGCAGATGTCGTGAATCTGTTCCTTTTCTACAGCACTGGATTTTCTGCGGCTTTCACCATCTTCATCATTTCTGCCCTTCTCCTGCTTTTCTCTCTCTGGAGACGCACTGCTCTGGAAGATGCAACACAGCTTCAGGAACCCCGGCGTGCAAGCTAGCGTTCAGGCGTGAAAAGCATCATGTCTGTCTTCATCATCAACCTTGTATAATTTATATCTTTGTTTTTCTTATCGACAAATGTATTTCAGCTGAGCAGGTTTAGCAGTCATTTCTGTGTAAATGTTCAGTGTAAATCTCTGTCCTACAATACATTCCATTGTCTTAATTTGGGGTAAGCCCAAATTGAAGATGGCATTCATTAGCCACGTACACAATGCTGGGTGTACGTATGTTCTTACTGGGTCGCGTTTTATAAAATAGACCTCAGAGAGAGACCAACAGAAGGGAAATGTCTCTCTTTAAAAAAATCTGTTGTCCAAAAATCAGGGGCTGGCTTTTCTCTTATACCACTGTAAATTAAAGATGATTACACGTGCGCATATGCACATACATGCACACAGATGTGTACATACATATGCTGGCTAAAGTGGGAGCAAGATCAAACCCCTTTATCCTCTTTGCTGGTATGTGCTATTATGAACTGTCACCTAATTCTTAATTTATTGTCTGTTTAAAAACTCAGAAAATTAAAGCCAATCCAGATCTCTTCAGAGAACAATTTTCTTGGGACCACTCATTAAAGTGCAGTGGAGAAGAAGACCATACGATGAATTCACCATGGATGCGTATTTTACCTGTTCCCCATATTGTATCCTCTGGTTGGCAAAATATATATTTCATGATGTTATGTCTGTGGCATTTTATATGTGGTGCAACTAAATATAGGACCATTAAAATGTGGCCACCTTGAGTTGTTGAATGGCTTTATCCAGGCACCCAATTGGCATATAACAGGGGTGTCAAGCCTGTGGGTCTGGTCCACAGAGCCACATAATCTGGACCCTGGTGCTGGCTGAGCCAGACCAGCTCCATGCTGCCCATGACACTTACTAGGGCTGGTCCAGGGCTGCACCACCCACGGTTTTCACTCTGGCCAAAGTCCCAGATTGGCCCAGCTGGTGCCACGTGCACTGGATCAAGCATTTGGGAGGGGGATCCACAGGCTTAATCTGGGCTGTGGATTGGCCCTGCACCACTTGTCTAGTCTGCAGAGCCAAATGAGTTTGATACCCTTGGCATATAGTCTGTCGCACCCAAATACAGAGGAAAAATACTGCTTGGCAATGCACTGAAATGATCAGGGTTTGAAATACAAGACAGGCCTGGGGCAGGTGAGGCCCCCCATAAGAGATGAGACCCTGGGCCACCGCACACCTTTCTAAGCAGCTCAGGTGACGACAGTGGTGGCTCCTTCAGGCTTCCAGTTGCCACCTCCACAGATCCCCCGCAATGAGTCAGGGTGCCATTTAAACCCTGGAAACGATGCTGTTTCATACAAAACCAAATACAGAGAAAAATATTGGATAAAGATACACAGAAAATTAGTATCATTTCAATGCAAGGTGGAGAAAGAAACCTCAGTTCTTAAGCTTCATCAGACAGGGCGGCCCTGCCAGGAACTCAGCGCATCTCCTAGAAAGGATGAACGGCTGTGACATTTCTGCTCAGTTCAAGACTGGGCCTGGGATTCAAGACTCAGCCAGGCAATCGCAGTACTTCAGACACAGTGCTTAGAAGGCACACAAACCCTATTCACGGCACTTTGAAAATCTTCCCCTAGATCTCAAATCCGTCTTTTGGAAAATAAATGATAGTTTTCTAGGGAGAAAGCCAGGAGGGGACAAACCAAGAGATGCTGTGGATCCCTGAGGACTTTATTCCTACAGTTCATTGCTGTTCATGAAAAGCAAGTTAGGTTTCCTTCTTGGAATTTAATGAGAGGAAAGACAAAAGGATCTGATACTGCTCCAGCGTTGTCATTTGTACTTGGTGAATCTACAGTGGGCCTAAAATCCTTCTGCATGGGGGTAAATCCCTACCAGCATTCCCCACACATTTATGGTGATAGTTACATTTTATACCCAGCTTGCACCGGTGGAAAGGATAAGACAAGAAAGAGCAGAGGAGAATCTGACTCATCAACAAGGATCCTGGTTTTCTCTGATTTAAAAAAATCCCGTTTTCAGTTTAAAAAAAAAAAATTAACCCCAAATCTACATTTTCCATGTTTTAAATGAAACACCACTAATATATAGATGTATATACAGTAATGTTTCATCTTAATCATGGAAAAATGTGGATCTGGAGTTACTTGTTTTTAACCAAAAATTGGGGATTTTTTTAAATCATAGACAACCAGGATCTCTGCTCATCAACCTGTTTTTCAGAAAATTAATATTTGTACTTTTTCTCCCTGTATTTTGGCTATCTAATTGACCTTTATGCCTTAAAACATTCAGGGTCAGACCCACCATTTGAGTCAACTGGCAGATTCAATTTGGAGCTCTGCAGGTTTATACCCACATGGGATATAATCTGAAAGATTTCCCGTTAAAAAACCTTTTATTTCAGAATGGGTTTTGCCATTGTGTAGGCTTCTCTGCTCTTGGAAGTTGATGGGATTTGAAATGAAATAGCCATCCAAGTAAATGAGGGTAAAAGATGGAAATATGGAAGCTCCCATTTATTCTAAGTTTCCTTTGCTGCACTCTGGATTGGAAAGGGCCCTAGGTACACATGAATATCTGGCCTGAACTATTTGAACAGCCAGTTTTAAAACATGGGAAATACAATATTAGAACCACCAGTAAGGTAAAAGAGACAGAAAAGCTGGGAGGTCATTTTAGGATACACTTTGGATGAAATCTCTCATGACAGATATGATGCAGTGGAGGTACGAAATATTCAAAGATTATATAAATGTGGGCAGTGGCACAGATACTTGGAACATCCAATGATTACTGTATGATTGCTGTGTTATATATTTATTTATGGGCTAGTTAAAGGCTGTATCCCTAGATCAATGGGTTAGTTTAGGAATTAAAGCCATTGTTGGAGTATGGATAGTAGGTACAAAATAGTAATATAGGCAGACAAGTTCACAGAGGTTTCCTTTTCTGGGTGAAACAGCCTATCCTGGTTGGTTGTGGTTCACAAAGCCTGATAAAGAACCGCAAACAATATTAAAAACCCACCCCTGACCTGAGGGAGAAACAGATTATTCACACTGGATCAGAGAAGTTACAAACATGAGACCACGTCATTGGGCTTCAATACTATAAACATCTGATAAGCTAAGCACATGTGTAAGCTGTTATCTTAATATATGTTTTTATCTCTAACGCCTGTGTTTTAAATAAAGACTCTACAGCTGGCTTCTCGCTATCAATGTCCCTGTCCCAGAGGAAGACAGAGCTGCAAGTGTTCGGATAAACTCAGGCCTGTGCAGATAGTCACAGTGAATTGCATGGAAACCCAAGTTTAAATCCCAAGTTAAGAGGCAGAGGAACATGTACTTCTTCCCTTAAAAAGGTGACAGGTAGAGACCCAAGAACAGTACCTTGAGGTCCAGAGGTGACGCTAGCCCTGAAACTGTGACACATTACACTAACTGAAGTTGCACTGTTTCTCGAAGATCTGAGATGGTCCAGCTGCACGAAACTGGAAACAGTCATGAGCCAAATCAGCAAGGAGAAAGGCTTAAAACAGGAAAATGTGAATGACAAGTGGGAACTTGTTACAAGGACTCAGATCCTATGTCCCACCTCTAAGGCTCTCCCACACTTAGCGTGAAAATGGCATGTCCCACCTTGGCCATCCGGGGAAATGCACAGTGCTCCTGTTCCCTCAGTAGGCAATCTAGTGACACTGTATTTTTTCCCTTTTGTTTGCCTAGTAGACCAGCTTGCCCAGGGCCTGGGCCTGAAGCCACTGGACTGCTGACTCCCTGGGCAAGTGTCTTAATCACTAAAGTTATTGAACCACCTCCCATCCTCCTTTACAGGAAACAAATGGAAGAAAAGGGAACTTGAGAGTAAATTTTATAAATCAGAAGCTCAAAATTGTACAAATGGGTAAGGGAAGAAGCAGGCCACAAGAAGAACATTAAGGCCAGCAGAATAAAAACAATAAGGAGACTCTCAAGTGTATTGGAAACAAAAGGAAGTCTAGCAATAATACTGGTCCTTCATTGGATGGAAATAGAAGAAGGTTCAATAAAATACAAAAAAAAGGAGAAGATTTAGCTAACATTCACGCTCTAAAGTTGAGAAAAAGACAGATGATATATCATATGATGAAGCGGATGACACACACTATTCTTCCAGCCTGTAAGGAAAATGTTAAACCAAAGTTACTAAGGATCAACATTTTTAAATCATCAGAATCAGATAACTTATTGCAATGAGTTTTGAGAGAGAGTTGTCCAAGCACTCTTGGGACCTTTAATGTGGATTTTCAATAGTTCTTGGTACACTGGGAAAGTTGCAGAGAGATGAAAGAAATCTAATGTTATGTCACTATGTAAAAAGGTGTGTGGGTTACCCAAATAATTACAGGCCTTTCAGTTTGACATAATTATGGGCAAAATAATAAAATGGCTAATGCTGGACTTAAGTACTAAAGGATTACAGTTTGGCAATATAATTAATGCCCATGAACATGGTTTTACAGAAAATAAACCTTGTCAAATTAATTTCATACCTTAAATTTCAAGTCTGACTGACAGTGGCAATAGCACTGATGCAACATAAGAAAGACTTTCATAAAGCATTTGAATTGGTGCAGCACAAAATTCTGAAGAAGAAACTAGAGCATAAAATTAGTGTACATTCAATGGATTATAATCATCAAGCCAGTGTATTTCTGTTAGAGTCCTGCAAAGATCACTACACTAGTATGCATTTTCAGTGATGACTTGGGGGGGTAGGGGAAAACATTGTTGCTGAAGACTTGTACAGATGACACAAAGGTGATGGGAGTGGTAAATGGTTCAGAGCAAGCTGGACTGTTTGGTGAACTAGGCACAATCAAGCAATCTGGGTCAGATCCTATTCTATATACATAAGCAGATGTAGGTGCCTAAATGCAATTGTACTCCACCTGGTTTGATTTCCTGATAATCCTTTAATGAATCCTTTAATGAAACTCTTAGCTTTACTTACGTCCCAAAAAAGCAACGAGGAGGAGGAGAACCCATCCACCTTTTGTATTAACAAGGAGTCGGGGTGGAATAGATGCCCTCTAGTGGAATTAGATGTGATCCTAAGTGTTTTAATATAGCCAAATGTAAAATAATCTATCTAGGGACACTTAGAGGAGGGAGGACTCTGCAAAGAAGTGATTCTGACCAAAGTGATTCTGGAAAGAAGCTGGGAGGTCAGTAACCAGCTGAACATGAGTTTCTAGCGATGCTCTGGCAAAAAGAGCTAAAGTGATCTTTGAACGTACAGGATAAAAATGAATATCAATGAGGAGGAAGCAAGCTGGCATGATTGCTGCTACAGTCAGAATCACTGTTTTCACGAGCTCAAGTAAAGCAGCGCAGTTCCAGCCAAGCCAATACCAGCCTGTACCAGCCGAGCCCCTGACTCAGCTGAGCATATTTTTAGAATAGCCTACGTAAAGACGTACGTGACTGACATATGACATTACCACAGATCTATAGGGAAACACTACGGTGACTCTTTCAAATGTCCTCAGATATCATTTCTGTATGTATTTCTACATTTCTATTTTAACGCATCCCTTAAAAGGTTTACACTCCAAAGGTGAGAAACGGCAAAACCCTTGAACATTATAGAAAGAGTTTGGCCCGATGAATCTGGCTAACCTCAGATGAATAACATGTCCTATGAATATTAAGCTTGAAAATGTACGGATGTGTGTTCAATTTCGTGTTACGCACAGTTAATCCGGTAGTTTGAAAATTTTGGGTTTTTCTGGAATGAAAATTAGGGCCATTTTTATTCCTTCTTTTATAAATCATTTGGGCCATTTGTAGATGTGCTCACCATTTTCAAAACCAGGTTAACCAATTCATACCACACAGTTCGACTCTAATTTCAATTCAAATTAAGTGTTAATAAACGATCAAGGGGATTTGCCTCCTTCTTCACAGACCAGTAGCCCATGTGCTTGGGCAAGGCTGAGGGCTTAGTCAGGGTTTGGATACTTAAGTCACCTCTGAGGTGTTGTCGGCACATTTGACTTTGTAAAGGTGTTACTTTGTGCCTGATTGCCTTTGTTGTGTTGCAAAAAAACGAATGGAGTTTCCCTTGGGGGGATGGATATTTGCAATGCTTATCTGCATTCCCAAGGGATGCATAGCTGAGTTCCTAAGAACTGTGTTTCCTAAAAGCAAGGCTGTATATACATGCTCCAAAGTCCAGACAGACACACTTCGCGACTTCCTCTTTGCTGATGACTGTGCGTTATGTGCAGGCTCACAGGCTGACATGCAACTATCCATGGATCTACTCCCATCAGCTTGTGACAACTTCAGACTCACTATTAATACGAAGAAGACTAAAGTGATGTTTCAACCTGCACCTGGCACAACACCCCAGGAGCCACACATCTCAGGTGAAGGCCAACAACTGTCAATGGTCACCAAGTTTGCCTATCTAGGCAGCACGCTCTCCCATGCTGCCCACATTGATGACAAAGTCAATGCGAGATTAGTGAAAGCTAGTGTGGTCTTCAGCAGACTCCGTAAGTCAGTCTGGGACCACAGAGGCATCAGAAGGTCGACAGAACTGAAGGTTTACAAAGCCATCATCCTTCCAACCCTCCTTTACGCCTGCGAAACGTGGACCATTTACCAGTGTCACGCCAAGAAACTAAACCCCTTCCACCTGTGCTGCCTGCAAAAGATACTAAAGAGCAAGCGGCAGGACAAGATCCCAGACGCCAAGGTGCTTGGAAGATCAACTCTTCCCAGTATTCACACCCGACTGACACTGGCACAGCTAAAATGGGCCGGCCACGTCTCAAGAACGCCCAACACTCGCCTGCTGAAGAAAGTCTTCTACGGTGAAGTGTCAAATGGAGTACGCTTTCGTGGTGCACCAAAGAAGCAGTACAAGGACACCCTAGAGCTGTCCCTAAAGGGTTTCAGCATCAACCCAGAGTCACGGGAGCAAATTGCTCGTGACCATCCATCCTGGAGGTCCCAAATCCAGAACGGAGCATTAGCCTTTGAACAGCAATGCATGGCAGAAGCAATGAAAAAACGAAAACCTCCATATCCAGTCTTCACCGCTCTCCCGCCCCTGCTGCAGCAAATTGTTTCAAGCAAAGATTGGACTTATAAATCCCCATGTAGTCACCTAACCTAGCCTCCACCCACCTTCCTCCTCTTCCCTTTTCTCCTTTTCTCTTTCCTCTCTTCCTCCCTCCCCTCCCCCTACTGGATGCAGTCGTCCTCGCCCACGAAGGACAAAAAGTATAGTAGTACATACATGCTAATGAATGCAGTTAAAATTGCCTAATTCAGACTGCCCTAGTCTGCATTAACTTTAATCCTGATTCAATGAGGATTAGTTCATTCAGACTGGAGCCTATTCTTCATTCGGATGAGAGCCATCTGCGTGTGTATATATATAGTGACAGTTGTAATCCGGATTCTAACCCCGATCTCCCACAAACATGCAGTATTTACATGCATCACAGGGAGAACAAGGCCTCATCTTAGGACCGTGCATCACACTTGGGAGCTGTGAGAAATGGTTGTGCAGGGAGCCCGGCTGGGACACGGACAGCATCACTCGCATGTAGCAGCGGCTCTGCTCCCTGCCCGGAGTCTCTGCACCCCCCTTCCCCTCCTCTCCCTTGCTGGCAGGGAACCAGGGAGCAAAGGAGGAGTCTGCAGGCTGCTGTTGCTGCTGCTGCTTTGATCTCCAGCCTGCCCCACTGCTGCAGGATGCAGCTGTGCTGGGAGCCTGGCTCAACACCCTGCACCATTCTCCTTCCCTGCCCTACGCCTTTCCCCGCAGGAGAACAAGGAGGGAAGGAGCAGGGCACAGTATGAGCAATCTGCAGGGTACTAAGCTGGGCTCCCAGCACGGCTGCTTCTGGCAGCATGGGGCACAGAAGCAGCTGTGGGGCTCTACCTGTGCCCAGATCAGCAGGGGAAGAAGCAGAAAGAGGAGGCAAATGGTGGGGTGGGAGTCACCAGGGGGCAAGGGATGAGGAGCAGAATGCCTGCTCCCCCCCAGCCAACCCGTTTTACCTGCCCCCTATGCCTTGCTTACCCCGCACCTGCCCCCTCACTTCTGCTTTTCCCATTGCCGCAGCAGCGAGGGGACAAATTTAAGATGAATTAGATTGGAAAATTATGATACGTTTGTAATTTTTCATGTCTAGAATCTAATTATTGGGGATCATCTTAAATTCAAAGTCATCTTGGAATCGAGTAAATAGAGTAAGTCTTTTTATAGGTGCTCAGCAGCAAATTTCAACGAGCAGTTTTTTCTATAAAAGGCTCTTCCTAAACAGTTCGTTTCATCTATTTATTATTCAGGATGTCTGACCTGGTGCCGTAAAGGTTTCTTTCTGTTACTTCTGGTTTGGTTCCACCAGCTTCTCAAAGCCTGTATCCTGGCCTTATTGTGAGAATTCAAAATTTAAAAGCGCCACTTCATGGTGGCAAGCCATTGAAGATAATTCTCTCGAGTCACTCAGTAAATAAACAGAGAGCTTTCCAATCAACTATCACAGTATGCCCCCCCCCCCACACCCATCATGGAAGATACATTCATAACTTACATACTATTTAAACCCAAGATTTGGGTAGAAATGTAAGTCCTGCATGAATATTTGGCCTGGTTTTCTTTGTAGGAATGAATTTCATTTTCAGTGGCTTCCACTTGCTCTATAGTAGGGTTGGAGCCATGATAGTCAAAGCACCCAAGAGCTTGTCCAACATCTCTCCCAACTATGCAGTTGGTCCAGTAAAAGATATCGAGAAAAACCTTGCCTCTTCCACTTGTTCGTGTGTTGTAGCTGTTTGCAGAGCTGCATTAATACTCACGTTTCTAAGAACTTTACGCAGTCTTTGTGTCCATAGATTTCTGCCACCCTTTTTGGAGTGTCGCCGTAGAGATCGGCAGCATCCATGGCAGCATGCAAAGCATGAAGCATCCTTAGCACACCTGGTCTTCCTGACTCCGCAGCAAAATGAGCTGGAGTCCAACCCATGTCGCTTCTCAAGCAAGGACGAGCACCGTGTTCCACAAGCAGCTTTACCATGTCTGATTGCCCTTATATATGCACAAGGACAAGGGAGGAAAGATAGCTTAAAGGTGAAATATTTAAGACATACCATAACACATATGGAGTTATAATAAATCTGCACCTGCAGACGTGATGCCAACAGCTAAGCTGCACGTATCTCTGCCTTATGAACTTGGATCCCAATACACAAAAGCATCTATGACCTAACTTGAAAGCTTTGTTTCCTGAACTAGCATCAGGTCTCCAATGCATACTAGACAGAGAACAGTCATGTATACCACATCAGATCTGGCGTTTCATCCATCCCGTGGTTGTGATGCTCACACACAGTAACTGAGAGAGCAAATGTTGGAACTACCTAGACATTTCCTGGCAGAACATGTTGCACCGGAAAAAGCCGATTCAGCAAAAGCAAAATGTTTTATAGAAATGTGTTGCTTTCAACAAAATTTCTCTCTATGAAAACCTGACACAAAGCATTTTGATAGTGTCAGAGGGAACACGCCTATATTCAGAAATGGAACAGTCTCATTTTTCATTCGGAAATGACATTTTATCTGGAGATGCCTTTTATTCTCTTTTTAAGGTATTAAAATATAAAGAATATCAAAATCAAAATAAAGTGGGATTTTGTCTCATGGGATATTTCAAAATTGTTGGCTTTCAGTCTGTTTCAGAATGGGGGAAAAATTCAAAGTCAGGGAATTTCCTATAAAACAGAAAATCCATCTGCTGTCCAACACTATTATACCCTGCCTCTAGTTAGGCAGAGCTCATCCCCCAGCCTCTGTGCGACAGGAATTCAAATCCTAGCAGCTAGACATCAGCCTCAAGTTGTCCAGTTCTATGTGCATGCTATCTACTGGGGATCACAGTGTCGACCATTTACAGCTGTGGAATACGTGCAGCTGCACGGCCAGAATTTAAAAGTCCCCTTATTATGACGTGTTAACAGGGCTTCCCAACCTCTTCCTCAGCATGACCCCACTTAATCATTAGAAATGTTTTACGACCCCAAAACAATGCATTGCGACCCCAAAATTACATCAGCTACCTGTAACATGAATTTTCTGTGGTACAGCCATGATTGCTGCTGCCCCACTGGCTCACTCCCACTCAGGAAACATCAGATCCCAGAAACTCTTTCTGACTTCCCATCTCAGCTGTGCTTCTTGCTGTGTAGTCAGGGGTGCTCCCCATGGCTACATCACTGCATTTCCAAAATTTGGCCCATGATGAACAGAAGTGAGTGGATGGAGTATGCATCACAGCAATGGTCCTAAGCGTGGCATGCCTTAATTATAGCTGTCAGCACGCTGCATAACCTTATTATTAGCTTGCATGGTTAATGCCTCCTTGCTGAAGTAAAGCATCATCGTCGTCATCTTTAATGACACTAATGTTAGCATTTACATGCACAGCTGAGTAGCAGACTGGCTCACCTTTTGCAGCCGCCCAGTGTAGCGGTGTCTTGTCGTTCCAGTCAGCATCTTTGTGATTGGGATCGCAGTGCCCTTTCCTCAGAATCTCATTCACTAAATCATAATCTCCCAGCGCCGCAGCTTCGTGGAGCTCGGTCATGTTGCATCTTGATGATGAACCCTGGGACCAGAACAGCAAAACCACAAGGTCATGCTTGTGTGTTTACATATTAATTTTTTTGCAACTCACAGCGCCTCGGCGTAAGTGGGTTAGGCAGCATCCAAACAGAAAATGAAGATATTGCCTATTAGGATCCAGTTTCCTCAAAAAACAAAAGAAGAAGGACAAAAGGAAAAGGAACATACCCCATTAATTCCATCTAAAAGCTGTGGTGTGTGATGCACTCTCTCTGGACTCAGGGAAAACTGGTTGCAAGCTGTAGGTCTTTAAATAAAACCACAGCCAAAACCATAATGCATTTCTCCACGACGTTGCTAGATCACTCCCAGCTCAGACCAAACATTTGTCTTCAAGGCTGTTGTTACTTCTTTACCATGGAAACTGGCTCCTCCCGCACTAAAACTGCAGACTTATTATAGGACCTGCTTTGTTGAAAAAGCAAAGTTACTGCACAGATAATGTCCACATCGTTCTGCGCAGGCAAGCTGGGCAGTCCATGCTGCTCATGAAAATGCATGAAGTCGTTCTCTGTGGGCGGTGAGCCTTGCCTTTGTGCAGGAAACCTGAGGCTAAATTACAGACCAGACACTTATCTCCCAGTCTTGCCAAGGTTAGGGCTGTGCACTTCGATTTCCCCTTTGACGCAGGTCATCACTTACTACCTGCTTTGGTGTTGAACTCCTGCTCCTCACATCGCCAGAAAACGGCATTAACTCTACTAGGAACACGGGGAACTCCTTCCAGGGATTTAACCTGCTACAAATGCTGAATGCAATACTCACAGGGTGCGTCTACACGTGTAATTAAGGTGCAGCAATAAGCTCCGGTGTTTAACACGCCAGAGTTTATTGCTCTCAGGTGTACCGTTTGAACATGCACCAGGGACCACAGAGCATTAATGGGGCTCAGAGCAAGCCCCAGGTGGTAGGGGCCTGGGGGTCAACCTGGCCAGCTTAGTGGGCTGCAGAAATGCTGGCTGGGGCACAAGGGTGCTCCTGTGCGGGGCTAGCTGGCAGGCAGCCTCCACACTGAAGCACCTGCGTGCCGCAGCCAGCTGGGTCAGCGTCTACACATGCATCGCTGCACACTACAAAATTTCACAGCAGGATAGTACTTGTATCCTGCTACAGACTTTATTAGTTTCCCGTGGCCTAATAGGGCCGCACGTGTAGATGCTGAGATGTTTGCTGCAGAGCTAATTAGGCAGCTCTGCAATAAATGTCTCATGTTGACACACACTCTTCACTAACCTGCAGCCAGGTTTGGCGATGACTGAAGTTTTTCTGCATGTGGCGAAGTATCCGTCAGCACTGTACAAGCAAAACAGGGTAAAAGGGTTAACTGATTTAACACAAAACCTCCAGGGAGAGAGGTCAGGTGAGCCAAGTGAAGCCCTCAGAGAAGACAGTGAAAAAAGAACGTACAGTCGTCCGCACACAATGGGAGTCAGCTACCTCCCCATAAAGACAGTGGTGAGGAAAGCTGACTTCAAGACAGAAAAGCGACTGGCGAATAAGCTAATCAGGGAACGCAAGCCAAGAAGGGGGAAAGAGCTATCAAGGCGATGATGACATTAGCCCAAGAAAGAATTGTTGGAGAAAATGACAGACTCTGGTAGTACTGGGCCATCCACATCTGGGAGAGGGTGCAGTAATGTCTTGACAAGGCCTGTGGTGTGTAAGCAACTCTATTATATACAGGATTTTCTATACAAAGCTATTTACAATAAAAGGTAACAGTTCTTGCTACTGCCCTTGCAAGGGTCTTGTGGATCCTCGTCCTCTTTTGCCAGCCAGACTGTCTCCTGGGATGCCACACTCTGTGGCTGCGTCCACACAAGCGTGGACATTTGGTTCCCCAGGGACAACCAGCAGCGGGACACCTTGTGCCACCACTAGTTGCCATGCGATCTCTGGATATCCGGGGGTCAAAAAAGCCCCCTGCTCTGCTCCATTACAGCGCAGAGAACACCTGAATGTGCAGGATGTGGCACTGCAGACATGTCTGTGACATCTCATACCGCACAGCCGTGCTCATCTGGACATGGCCCATGTGTCCCACTTACTCTATGTCACGGACACATGCCGCAACCTCAGTTGTGGATGGATTGGCTGTATGGTCAGAGAAGAGATACAGGGACTGTATGACCAAACTCCTGACAATGCCCAATATAATAGAATGACACCCCTTGTCAGCCAGGTGTAAAGAGACAGTTTATGAAAGGAGTGTGACTGCTCGAAATAGCAGGGGCCCGGGCAGGATAGCTGGACTTCAACAGATGATGTCAGTGATTTACCTAAATTGTTTCATCACATCCAAAGGTGATAGCAATTGTACAAAGCCACTAAATGTGCACTTCAAATACCAAGCAGTGCTAACAAACAACACTACAAAAGATGAAAAAACAGTTGGGCAAACTGCAACAAGGATATTAGGTGCTTCCCTGAGAGAGAGAGAGAGATACAGAAATGATATCATCAGGAAATGTCTTGGTGTGAACACCTCTACTGAAAGAGGCAGAGCCAGACTGTGGCAACTAGTACATGCCCTGCCTAGCAGAGGAGGAAATCCAGTACTATAGTCATAGAATAAAACTGAAGCAACAAAGAAAAGGGCAAGGTTGGGATGCAAGGATGAAGTTACGAAAGACTTGAAGAATAAGAACAGAAGATGCCATTGCTTGGAGCAAACGGAGGAAGATCCAAGCAGTTAAAGCTACAGCTGAGTGGGACTGCAGGCTGAAATGAGAGAGACTAACAGTCAGTAGATATACCCACACAGTATTATTTGGCTATACACATTGTGCAGGTGCCCATTGCTTGGCCATGGCAGGGAGTCACCATTTCATGCTGGTGTCCACCCAACATGAGTTCCTTGCTAAACCAATAAGCCCATCTTTCCGAATATCTTGTTTTCCCTTACATTTCTAATTACATCCCCTCCTGTTGGGGCATGTGCCTTCCAGAAAAGTGGTCAAAACCAGCCTGCCATTCTTCATCCAGGGGCATCCTAGTTATTGTTCCAAGACACAAGTGCCCCAAAGTCATCCTCTAACTTCTTCCATTTTTGATCACCAAACATCTCTTCCCCAGTCACTAAGCCATCAGGAACATTAATTATTGTTTTCATGGACTCCCTTATGACCTCTGACATATCTTAATGGGCCCCTATATGTCTGATGTTACCAAGGACCAAGCATCCACAGGTAGTGCTTGTCCCTTCAGTGGCACAGAGCAAGTTGGCATACACAACCTCATGCTTTGTTTCTCATTCTCAACCCACACCTGTCTACCAGACTGCAAGTATCTACCCTCTTTGCTACCTTTCCATGCGAGACTCAAGGCTTCCTGCAATACTGGAAGATACATTAACAGAGTATTTTTCTCAATGATGACCAAGGATGTCCCTTCTCCAGGGGTCATGTTGTAATATGTTAGTTTTCCATAGTTTATGTAATAGGTGCTGGCACAGTTGATTATTTCTTTTTATGGGTACGTGTAAACCAAACTTTTGGAAAGCAGACAGTCCAGAAGAGGAAGATGTTGTAAGAAATCTAGGGGGACAAAACGGCATGGGACAGCTAATATCTCTCTCTTGCTCACCCAACTGCCAGCATTTTGATCAAGCGCTTGTAAACCTAACAGCTGTGCTGCTGTGTCCTTAATACGCGTTATAACAGTGCCAGCTCATAGGAACAGAGAAAAACAGGGCTGGAAGGAACCGCGGCAGGTCAGCTAGTCCAGCCCAAGGCAGGTTTCTAAACCTTCCCAGACAAAGGTCTGTCTAATCTGCACTTAGAGACTTCAAAATGCAATGCACGTAGTTAGTATGAGCTAGAGCCCAGGTGTTAAACCGACCTCCTGCCCTGGGCCACATCTGGATGGCTGGGGCTCCTCACCGGCTGGAGCTAGTCCAGGGCACGGGGTGGCTCCCACAATGGCAGCAGCGACAGCTCCACCTTCCAACCAGCGCACGCGGCAGTGACTGCGGCAGCTCCAGCTCTCTCTCGGTACACACAGCAGCAGCCGCTCTGGCTCCCGTCACATGCTGCGTGCCCCATTTTGGAGCTGCAGCCACCCAATATGCTTCGTGCTGGCATGGCAGCTCTGGCACGGAGCACATGGAGCAGCAGCTGCAGCACGGGGGGGCAGCAGGACCAGCAGCGATGGACCCGGGGACAGAGCGTGGGCGACAGACAAAGGTTGACTGCAGTTGTCGGGCCTCGCTCGTCCTCCTGATCACATAACCACTGGGGCCCCAGGACCTGCAGCAGATCACTGGCCCCAGCCACACACCCCCAACTTTTGGTAGGCAGTCCCCAGCCTAGCTGGCTGGATACAGCATCTCGGTGGGCCGCGTCCGGCTGAGTGTTTCACACCTGTTTTGGAAAAGAGTAACCCTTAGAGTAACTGTTTAAATGCTACTGCCGGTTGCATATAATGAAGCACGCATAGCTGAACTACATTTAATACAAGAATTTTAGTTGCATCACTGGCACAATCCAAGTTGCAACACCGTCCAGCCCCACAGTCCTAGAAACAGCAGAGCTGCCAAAGACGTCATATAACACCGCGTACAAAAGTGTCCCACCCTGGCTGCGTGCCCATGAATTCCTGGTCTGCAAAGGCTGAGCCCTGAGCAGAAGCCCCAGCAGCTGTGTTTCATAAACTTCCTGCAAACACGGTGCCTCATGGAAAATCTCCTTCACTGACCTTGCCCGGCTTTCCAGCCCCCACTTGAAACGCTTGGCCAAAGATGCATGTGTCAGAAGGAAGGCAGAGTTCAGTCCCTCCCCTTGTGGGAAGCGAGTCAGAGGCAGTCTGAAACAGAAACACACGCCCGGCAGAAGCAGCAGCCAGCAAATGCTCTGCCTTTCAGGGACACAGACCTCGGCTGCCCCAGGACCAAGGCTCCCAGCTCCTTGGTGAGCCCCAGCCAGACCCGAGAGCACGGGACAGCGCACACAAGGTATGTGCGGTGGGATGCGCCGGAGGGCGAGAGACAGGAGTGGGAGGGAGAGGCTGCAATGAAGGGGATTTATCAACAGCTCTGTAAGCCTGTGCACCAAGCGTGCCTCACCGCCTGGCATTTCCAGCTGCTGGGTCTCTCCCTTGAACTTCCCCCGGCTCCCACCCTCTTTCACGACTGGCATCCCCTTACCCAAAGGCTGACACATTATGCGGCACCTCCTCCCCCTACCCCTAGACTATCATTTCATCCCCTAGACCGCCAGCACGCCACCCCCTGCCACTTCCCAAGAAGCTGCCCTACCCACTCCCTGAGGACTGGTATATGCAGGTCAGTGTTGCCAGATGTATAATAATAATCATATTTGTATCATAATTTCAACTCCTGTATGATGTACCATCAATAATAGTAAAACTATTCAAAATGTACAATAATTGTTGAGGCGCCTAATTAATGCACCATACGCAAATCCCAAGTCACTCTCAGTAAGTTTTAACTGACCTTTGGGTTTCCTGTTTTTGTTTTGGTTCGTTTGCAAAAATATTTATTTCTCTCTCTATAGATACACATATACATACATATATACACACACATATACACCTCCAACTGCAACACTCTGCCAAGTGGCCCCTGTGGTTCACTTCACAGATCAAAACGCACTAAAAACCCATTACACAGCTCGCACCATGTGTCCGCATGCCTGCACACCCATCTCCATACTGGTACCCTCACCGTGAGCATTTTTTTAGATGGCTGCTTGCCTTGAAACAAAAAAGTTTCATCTCTGATGATTAGTTCTCACTCACTGTAGTTACAGTGAGCAATATAAAGTAAAGAAGATGACTTATTTGTATATTTTTCAGGGTACGGTAGTTTTTCAGCAAATGCGATCATTTTGAGCTTCCAATATGATAATTTCCTATTTCAGACCTGGCAACGCTGGTGCAGGCGAGCACCTGTGCCTGCGGGGCTGGGGGGGAGGGTGTTCAAGCAGGCCTGGGATCCCCTGAAAGGCATCTGACTGCAAGGTTCGGTGGGCCACTGCCTCCCCACACCAACCCCGCACACCTGGCAAAGGGGAAAAAGTCTCTGCCAGGCTGAGGGGGAAGTAGGCGAGGTGCCCGGTGTTTGCTGCGTAACCAGAGTGAGATACGGGTGGATGAGTAAACCAGGGCAAAGGGAAGCTGGCTGCGGGAGGGTATGTAAAGAGGGAGACACGCTGACAGGAGACTTTACATGCTGCCTACATGCTCAGTGCAAAGCAGGCTGCACCTCACCTCCTGCAGCATTGGCTTTCTGGAGGCTCTAAGGGGTCCTCTGGATTTACGGCCATACAGTGCTGGCTAAACTGAGAATGTGGCCCCCTTCTGTGTTTAAATACTTCACAGCAAGCTGGAAAACTAGCATGTGATGGTAACCAGAAGATGTATTAATATGCACACGGATTCATTCCCTGCTATTAACAACTGCCACATTTTCCTGTCATTGCCCAAATACAGACCCAATGCCTCCCAAAGCAGAAAAAAGTTGTAAGAATAAGTTGGGAAGCATTGTTTTAATGTATTGTCTTCCTTTGTGATAGAAAGTTTATCACTAAGCAAGCAGAAGAGTGCATAGATATGCTAGTGTTGCATACCAGCCCAAGGAGGGACAGGGTCACTATGTCCCAAGAAAACCAATGCTTTAGAAATAGCTGAGGGAGCTAGCTTGTTAGCTAGGTCTCTTTCCAGCTGTAAATGGGGCATTTTGCTGTTGCAGAACAAGCAGTAATAATACAAGGAGGCCTTTTATCTTTTATAATGGGCTGCAATTTTAAAAGAAACGATTAAAAGCCAGTAGCACTTGCCCAGAGTGGAAGGACAGCCTTTGAGGCATATGACAGGGATAAGTGACTTATTGAACTATCCGGCAAAAGGGCAATAGTGCCACTTTTGTGTGGCTCCGTTGTGTGTGGGGTTAGGTGAGCTCTGAACATGTCTCCTGGACTGGACCCTACCAGGAAGATAGATGGGGAATTCCTAAATCCTATATCCTGACAAGGCTTAGGCATCAGATCAGTACTGAGCAGTGACGGTCTATCAGGACCCAGACAGTCCCTTATGACAGAAATGCAAGGAAGTTTTAGTAGCAGAAACATGAGCACCGGCAAGGTCGAGTGGTAGCTGAGCAGAGATCCTGTGAATGCGCCTGGAAGGTGAAGCTAGATGCTTGACGGGGCAGAGACCCCAACTCCCCTGTGTGAATTCAGGCTTCATTCCCCATCTGTAAGAGAGAAATATTTCTCTGCTGTTACTGCAAGATCAAACTTAACGTAAAAAGAATCACAGAGGTATTCAGGCAAGTCTGGTTCACTCATAATCTATGTCAAGGGCTTTGAGAACGACAATTAGAAATGGCTGTAAAAGCACGCAGTGTTATTGCTCATCAGAGGAGCTAACGGAAACTGCGCGTTCAGATGCATTAGGTTCAGCTGTGCACAGGCACAGCAGTACAAAAGTCTGTGCTTTAAGGACATTTTCTCTCTTCACATCCCTCAGTCTCACTTCCCCGGCTCGTTCAGGAGCATCTGTTTAACCTTACTGACTAACCTCTTCCTCTCTAAGAAAACATGCTGAAATGGGTTTACAGAGAAAGCCACAGCCAGAAGAAAATGAAAGCCTGTGGTTAAGGTTTCAATGGCCCACCCCAATACAACGTTTCCGGTTGCTGGCAGGTGAGCCAGTGCTCATCTTAGCCAAGACAACTTTCACACCCTAGACCAGCACACACTCCCTTACACTGCTTGAAAACTAACCTCTCCTCTCCAGACACCTTCCTCACTGCTGTTTTGAACCCTACATTTTAGGTGTCACACCTTTTAAAGGCCATGGCAGCTGGAAAACTCATTCACTTGTATGGCAGCATTTGGAGAAAGTTAATGGTTGACCACATGCACAGGCCAGTCACAGATGCAGCCTTAGTTGCAAACTGAGGTCTAGTAAGTCTACCTCACAGTAATTTCCATACATTTGTAACTTCCCACATGGTCAACACTGTGTATACAGTAATTTCCCGCTTCCCATCACTGTGTATAATTTATTTGGTCAATCTAGCTGAGTAGCTGACCCACCCCCAGATCAAGCAAGGGAGCTCCTAGTCCAAGGGCTGGATACTGCCACCCATGTAAGGTCCAGGGAGCCAATGGTTTTGCATGGGAGAGGACTGCAAAACTTCTCTGGAAGCATGTTGAGTAAGTACTGGGGAGCCCTTCTTCACCACCCTCTGCTCTGTCCTGGGGTAGATCCCTCCCAAGCCCTCTGCAGGTCTGAACAGGGGGCCTGCCTCCAGCAAAATCCCCTGGATAACCAGGCTACAGTAGCACGTTGCATGCTGGACACCAGTTGAAACTCCTCCACCCTTTATCACAGTTCTCTCCTCTCTGCATTCTCCCTTGCACTTTTACCTTCTAGGCAGGGCATGGCATTTAGCCGCAGATAAACTGCACTTCGTACATATGCTTGTATACTCACCAGGCCTTACTCTGAGCAACACAAACCAGAAGGGAGGGCATGCCTGCATCACACTACAAGGTGCCCACAACAAAATGTCACCACAAATGCTGCCAAAAGCCCCTTGCAGAAGTCTTATTATACTATACATATAATACAGAAACCTCTTCTGACCGCTTATTTCCTTCCAGCATGCATTTCTTTATCCCCCATGCTACAGTTATTGTTCTTTTAGTGAAGTACCATCATGACCAGTTCAGACACCAACCCTCCCCCTCAACCCACACGGCAATAGTACATCAAGCTTATCTGCTTGCAACCATTTCCTCTGAGCAGACACCAACAGAACAGTTGGTACATGGTATTATACATATACACCGGTACTGTATATAACTTCCTTTCCAGAGAAGAGGCATCCTATTCAGCACACTTAAACTGGGTACAGCTTTGGTAGCACACACACCTATCCGGCCACATGCTACACATTGAAGACAAGGGCACATCTATATGTAACACATTCACAGAAGCAGCAGGTGGGTAGTCCTCAAAAACTAGAAGCCCAAGCAACTGGCCTCATACATTGAAATTATATATTGGGCCTTGATTTTCTGCACCAGTAGTGGGTGAGGGACCAAGAATCCAGAATAGCATCCTCAAGTAACAGGTTTTAATTAGCATCAAGTACAGTGCAGATTAACGTTACCAGCTACAGCACTGAGGCCCCTGTGGTTCTCTGCCTCAGTTTCCCCATTCATAAGATAGCATTAATATGCAAGACGCTTGCAAGGAGGCTGAAGGCAATTATATGAGCACTGCAAAGTGGTATTATGACAACTGTGTGCTACTAAGGTAAAGAAAGGGGCAGAATTGTGTTTAAAACAGAATGAAGATTCTCTCTGGGGGACCACGGCAGACTGGAAAGCTACTCCTAGACTCTAGTAAATACCCACACCTTGCACCGTCCTGCAGAGTTAAACTCTGCACCAGATCAATACCCGCAACTGCTGAGGCCATTACCTGCTGCTTGGATCTAGCTGATGGCATAACTGGGTCTTTCTTTCCACTCAAGTTTCCAGCCACGATGGAGAGAAACAGTGCCTTGTCCTGAGTGAATATCAAGCCGTTCTTAACAGCTGCCCCCTCCTCCGCCCACCCTTCCCATGCTGCCTGGCCTTTTATAGTTGAGGTCCTGCGAGATCCTTTTGAACTATTTCTTTGAGAGGGTAGATGAACTGGAAAGGCAGAATGGTTGCATTTTAGCAACCATTTAGTTAAAACAATTTAACGGCACTGGAGCAGTATTTTGAACCGGTAACTATCAGCTAACCTCCAAACATACGTTTGCTTTTTTTTCCTTTTTTTTAAATCTCCCACTTGGAAAGCACAGCAAGTACTGGATTTGAGCCACATCAAGTCACTTGCCTCCTTCAATTTCTAGTATACAATAAATACAAACATCTTAAGTCTTTCACCCAAATAATATGAAAACTCTTATTAAAGCCTTTGTATTTAAGGAAAGAATCATTTTTCAGTTTGCATTCCCTGCTTCCAGAGCTCAGAAGTCTAATCGCCTCTTGGAGAGGTTTTCCAAGCTCTTAAGAAAGAAGATAGAGAGAGATTATTATAAACAGCTCCACAGTTTCTACCCCTTCAGGAAATACAAAAACATTTTTATATTTCAAGGGTTTTTTAAATAAAAATTCCTTCTTTTAACCTCTTGGCTTATCACAACAGACAGAGGGTTTTAAAAACGCTTGCTTCATTGACATTCTGGATAGTCACTTAATATGCTGCTGGATTTCATTTCCTGGGTTTGACGTGTTAGCACAGTGCTGCTGGGGTGGTCTTGGCTGTGACTGAAGAATACGCAAACAACAGCGTATTTGTGAGATTTATACAATGCCCTTCCAAAAGGCTCAGGGGGGCTTACAATAAAAGAAAAAAAATTACAAAAACAAAATAAAATACTAAAAGGATAACACTTCCAGTAGCTAAGAGACAGTATTAGGTTTTTAGACAGCATGTTTTTTATCTAGACAATATATAACCTAAAAAAAAGCTTTAAAAAAAAGCCTCCTAATTTTGTGTCTTAAAAAAAGCCTACAGTATTATACTAACGTTAAAAACAGCTTCAAGGAAGATCAAGACGAGATTGTAGCAGGATGGTCCTATTTCAAAAGGCAAATTTAAGTTACTGCATTCAAAAATAAATGTCACACTTCACTGTCCTAGCTAGAATAGCTTTGCTTTCTGTTAGTATTTCTATTGCCTTTAGGAATGAACAAATATCAATCCACATAGTTAAATAGGAAGTTCTTACTCTCTCAGGATTATAACTTGCATTCTTCTTCCGGTTTGAACAAAGATAAAGCAATCTCCAGGCTGCTGAAAATTTTACAAGTTAGTAAAACTTCTTTGTAAGGGTTGCCAACTTCAAGACCTTACAATACCGTCCCTTTTTGCTCACTGAAGGATTAGAGAGAATATTTCCGCTCGGTTGTGTGTCAGGAATGTAATGCTATAAACAGCTTTGCCTCAGCATGCGTTTCCTCCTGCATGAGATTCCAACAGCCTTTTCCAGAAAATCTGAAGATGTTAGTCACAAACAGTATCAGAGGGAGCAGAGTATTTAAAAACAGTTTTAACTCCTTGAGAGTCCCCCTACTTTTCACCTTTGAGCCCAGCTGGAAAAGAAAGCGAGTTTTAAAGACCGGCAGAGGACTGACAAGGATTTGTCCCTCTCAGTCCTCAGCTGTTGGTACGTTACCCGCTGCCAGTCAACCCTGAATTAAAGAACTGAAGCTGCAGCTCCCCCGCAGGGGTGCCAACTCTCTGTAGTCCTGCAATGTGTATGTGAAACATGTTGCATGTTGTAATGAACACAAGAAGGCAGGAAGCAGCAGCGGTTAAGGATGTTTTTTATGCAACCTTGGGCAAAGCAGCTGAAGGGCTGGATCCCTGCTGGCATTTAGGCAGGATCTGGGCCTTAGTGCTTTGAAGTATCAGTTACCCCTCTGGAAACTGAACAGTTCCCAAGCCCTGGGTGTTGCCAGTGGTCATGTAAGTGCCTTACGGCAAAGCTTCCCCAGAGCGCACAGCATTCATCCTCAAACGTCACACAGGAAAAGTTAACGTCCAGCTCTGCAGACACTGGCCCCACATCACACAAAGTGCTCAGAAAACCACTTGCACTACTGTAAATAGTTCCCATCCTCCCAGCAGAGTAACAGAAAACACTGCGCCTAACACTAACAGATACATTTGGACTAATGCTGCACAAACAGAATTCATCTAAAAAAAACCCCAAAACAAATACAGTGCCTCAAAATCCAGAGACTTACATGTTTTAAAGAAAATCTAACTTAGTCATCCCTGGCCAGCCTCCTGCTCCAGCCACGCAGGGCTATTTGCTACTTTAAGGGATCATGAGTCAATGTCCACCAAAAAAGAAAAATTATAAGCCTCCCACTGCTCAGTGAAACGGCTTGGAGACGTGATCAGAGAAGGGACAAGCAAGCAGCACCCCCAGTCCCCACGGGTCCTCCCCGCTACAGCCTCCTTCATGGTCAGATAAATCACGAGCTTAGCCAGGACCAGGAGGAGGTCAATCAGGACTTGGTGGGGCCACAGTTGGGAAGCACGTAAATAAAGAGGTGTAGGGAACAGCGTGGCCAGAACCGCAGCAGGAGGCTCTGAAGGAGGCGGTAAAGGGGCTGCAGCTGGGCTCATCTCATGCAGGCATAGGTCAGGGTCTCCCTCTGCTTGCAGAAGAGGCAGATGTTGGGGACATCTGCAATGTGTGCCAGGTATACACCTGTGGCGACGGCTCGACGGAGGAGTCGCCAGCTGAGGCCCACGGGAACACGGCAAAATGTTTGTCCACAAGGGGCCTTTGCCCTCACTGAACATGTCCTGCTACTTGGTGTTTGGACAGGCACAGGGATGAGGTGGTAGAGAGTAGACCACAAACATGCAGAGCTGGTGGCGACAGGCAGCCTGGAAGCGGACCTGCTGTGTACCCCCCAGCTTGCCGACACGGTGCGGTGGGGCCTGCTGAGGCAGGGGCCCCAGGAGGAACTCGGGGGAGCAGGGGGATGCCCGGGCCCTTGGCTGATGTAGGCGAGGGCAGCAAGCCGCCCCACTCAGCTCCTTCAGCTGGAAAACAGCAGCAGGGTTGGAGCCGGCAGGTGCGGCTGCGCCTTTAAAGAAACCAAACCGCTTTTCCATGAAACACAATGTCTTTCTTTTATTGAGAAGGAGAAGGGGCAGGGGGAGGGGGTCTGGGTACTGCTCAGCGTGACAGCTAACGCACCCGGCTCGGAGGACTGCTGGGAACGGGCCCGTCCGCGCGGGCTGACAACAGCAGAAGGGCACGGCAGGCGAGGGCGAGGCTCCCTGCCACGGCGGCACCGGAAGACTGTGCGGGCAGGCGCAGCCTCAGCGGGGAGGGCGCAGACATCCGCCCTTGCCGGCTGGCGAGGACGGAAGCAGGGCAGAGGAGGGCGTTTGAGGTGCTGGCCCGCTGCCGCCGGAGCCCAGTCGTCGCGCTCCTGGTTGTAGTCGAGCAGGTGGTGGCGCAGGCGGGAGCCGGGCGCCCAGGTGATGAAGTCCTCGAGGGCGCGCGGCACGAGGAAGGCGGGGTCGGTGACGGGGGTGGGCCCCACGCGCACGTGGCCCTGCTCCACGAAGGTGACGGCGGCGCGCAGGTTGGGCGCCATGCGCAGGCGCAGCAGCACGCAGGGCAGGCGGCGGCGGCAGAAGGACGAGGCCGTGACCCGGTCGCACTGCTCCAGCGAGCGCGCCGAGCTCACCAGCCCCAGCGCCTGCAGCTTGCCCAGCAGCGCCGCGGTGCAGCGCGCGCGGAAGGCGGCG
>NW_017728918.1:1939521-1975076 GCF_001723895.1 Crocodylus porosus
GCGGCGTGGGCCGGCGCGGAGCCCAGGTCGCGGAGGCGGCGCGCCAGGGCGCGCACGGCGCGGCTCAGCTGGTTGTAGCGCGTGTAGTCCTCGCGGCGCGGGAGCCGGTAGCGCCGCAGCACGCGCAGCTCCGCAGTGCCGCCGCCCGCCGCCTCCCAGCTCACCAGGTCCAGCCGCTTCAGCAGCTTCTGCTCGTGGAACTTGAGCTTGCGGACCATCCTGCTGCCGCCGGGGCCGGGGGCCGGGGGCCGCGCGCTCCAGCCGCCGCCGGCCACGTGGCTGCGCCCAGCGCTTCCCGTTCCGGGCGCGGGGCTGCCTTCTCATTGGCCGCTCCCCTGCGTGACGTCACGGCGCGGGGGCGGGTTCCGGTCCGCGTTGTTCGGCCCGGCTCTGTGACGTCGCGTCCGCTCTGCGCCCCGCGCGGGGGGTGCTGCGGGCCGCCCCTGCTCCGCCGGGGGGGGTGGGGCAGGGTCTCTCGGCCCGGGGCTGACACTGCACGCTGTGGCGGCTGCCCCGCTGCAGGCTGGGCTGCTTGCTTTTGTGGGCCTTTGTTTAGGCTAAGACCAAAGTGTATGTCCTCTCTGTCGTTTTGCCATCATCGTTTTCTTGGCTGGGGCTGCAGGCGGACCAGACAGTAAGTCATGTCAAGCTCGGATCAGTGCCCCGGGCTTTATGCCACTGCTGGTGCACACGGTGCCTCGAAAGCAGCCAGCTTCCCGCCAGGCGCAGGGATTCCCGGTGCGGCGTGGGCCAGTGTAACGGCTGTGCCCCTGGTGCGACACACTGCTGGCGGTCACCCACAGGTCACTGTACTTGGTGCTCTGGGCTGCAGGTAATTAGGTCTGTGCCCTGGCCTCTGGACGGACTTGGGAAACTATAAGCAAAATAGTATGCAGAAGCCTGACTTGTTATCCTAGGTTATCCCAAAGCAGCATTAAGTTGCCTGACCTCACGGGAGACGGAAGCTAGTTCTCAGGACTGTAATGGCCTGTCTGAAAGGCGTTACGCCTGCGTGAAAAACGTGTTTTCAGGTCGGTTCCTTGGGAATCAGGAATTCCTGTTGCCAGGAGCCAGCCAGTATAATTGGCTGACTTGGGACAGACTGCAGAACGCACGCTCTGAAGGACTAAGGGAACTGAACTATACTTTCAAGTCATCTCATTTTGACCCCACCCTTAAAAAGACAACACAGATAAGCAGAGCTGCTGGATACTGGCTGCTCACATGCTTTTGTGTTATTTCCTTTAACAAAAGTCATGACACTGGGAAAGCAAGAGGGACATTAATAGAAGAGCCCTTCAAATTTTCCTTTACTTTTGCATTCTGGACTGACAGGGAAACTGGAGAAACAAAATTAGTAGGTAAGAATGGGCTTCGGTGGGCTCAGCTATATTTCATTTTCATTCTTCAGTGGGCTAGCTATATTTCATTTGCAGGAAGTAGGGAAAAAGAAGTAGGATGTTATGCCATTTCTATGTCCCAGCTCTGCCTTTACGGGACCTCCTTATCCCTGCAAACGCCTGCCTGAGAGCAGCTGCAGAGCCAGGCCTCGCGTGCCTGGGTTTTCTTCAGCGCAGAGCGCGATGCTGTTCTAGGGATGATGACGGCTGGGCTCAAGCACAGGAGCAGAGGACAGAAATGCTGATCTGCATTCCCATCCCTGCCAGAGTCTGTCTGTGGTGCTTCGGACAGGTCACTCCTGTGCCTTGTCTTCCCCACTAGCAAAATAGAGATGACCACACACTCCTCTGTGGTTACTTGTGTCATCACTGACAGCCAGGAGAAGTGGAAGTTAGTATTTTATACCTACATTGCTTCCTCCTGTGGAGGAAGAAATGATCAGACTTGGACCAGAACCATAAAGAATCCAGCAAGGATTTGTCAGCGGTAGCCTGACATTCAGTTCATCAGAGTCTGGAAAGCATTTTGAGGTCTAGAATGCAAGTCATGACAGCACTGCATACTTGACTTGGCCCACCCTTAAAATAACTATGGAGATGTGCGTGTCTCTCACACACACACTCCCTCTCTCTCTTCTCTACCTCATGGTCACTTGAAACGTGATCTGAAATCCTGATAAAGTTCTTGCCTAAGTTAGGCAAACCACTAACAAACCTGGGGTTTGTATGTGGTCACAGGTGCGTATGAGCACTTGGCCTTATCTGCAGGGTTGAGGAAGTTGTGAATACTCCGGAGCTTAAAAAAAAACAGGCCAATTTTGTTGTCTTTTCCTCCATCCAGTTGCATATATCCAACAGGCTTCATGTCCTAACGGTAACTTGAGACTGTTTTTAAGCAGCTGAAGTGCTGAGGTTTGTGAAACAGCTGCTGACCACAGGTTACATATTTATTAGGGGTTTGTGATGCATACTCTGCTTCTGAATTAAAATAAAGCAATTCATCTTTTAATACTTCATTTACTGTAAGTATATGTATGTGTGTATACATACGTACATATATATGTCTAATATATATATCTAGATATGTATAGCTATATCCATATATATATACACACACATATATATACATATACACACACACATATATATATAAAATAAATGTTACTGCATGTCAAAGCAAAGGTGGAAAGGAAATAGGATAGTTCTTCAATGGGATCTCAGTGCTACTAGCAAGGGAGGTGGGGGAGCAGAAGGAAGGGATTCAGAGGACATGGTCTAGTGGAAGCTGGGGAGAGAACAGTACCAGGAGCTGAAAGGTGGGGCAGCAAAGGGATCAGAGGCATAGGCTGAAAGGCAGAGGCAGAAGGAGACAGGGGCTAAGCTGGAATGGGTCTGTGCAGGGGAGGCTAATAGAGCCCCCAGTTTCATAAAATCCTAAGTTGTATGTGTCTGCATGCATGTGTACATACACAGGATTAAAGTGACATGTCTCCCCAGCCATGTGACACAAGGAGCTGCATTAAACATGGCAGCTGGGTGAAGGGGTGGTGTTGTGCTGCCGGAAGGGGAACCCTCCAAAATGCTTCTCTCAGGCTTTGAACAGAGATGGAACTCCTACATGCAACAGCAACCTCCTGCTCCTTGTGAGGCTCATATGTCAGCTCGGAATCAGGGGAGGCCACATCAGTGCAAAAAGCAGCTTTATTTTTTGGTTGAACCCTAAACCTCCTGCAGCTCTGTGCAAAACCATCTGCTTTTTGTCTTGCATGAACCCCTGCTTGCTCCCAGAAGAGGGAGAGACTGTAGCTGTTTTCCACCATCTTAACCACTCAGCTTCCCAGTGCCCTACCACTGGGGCCTGCTGCTATAGTTTATACTCCTTTGCCAATATAACCTCTGTCTGAATCTGGCCCTTTAGTTCTGTATAAAGCACTTTACCCTCTAATGTACAGATATCTTAAAACTACTAATCTGACACTGCATACAAGTGCTACACAGCCCCATGGGACAGGAAGTGAAGAATCTGGATAAAACTGCAGGGAGTTGATTGAAGTGGGCAGAATGTAATTATCAAAGGAGGCTGAATTTTCCAAGGAAATCAGAGCTAACATCCTCCCCCTCAGCACATGTACAAAGCAGTTATCTCCCCCAGTCTCAGCGCTTCAGTCAGTACCCTGCACTGCTGAAATTATGTGATCTGTTGTGGAGGAAGTCTTACTCTCTGACACACAGCATGGTCCCTTCTGGCTTTATATCCGTGATTCCCAGATGTGTTCTTTGGACCCCGAGTGTAGCTTGTTCCCAAACCTTAACATCCTGAATCTTTGTTCTCCTGTTCTTTTTTCCATTGCATCAGTTTGCCGGTCTGAAAAGAAGAAAAGAATCTCCCAAGGTTTGTTGTGGTTTTTTAGGTTTGGCTGTTGAAGCGCCGAAGAAATGGGAACCAAGGGCACTGCCAAGTTTTACAGGATCCCTGAAGGGAAGGGGCCTTACTCTGTTGGCTGCACAGACTTGATGACTGATGACACAGATCAGGTAGGACACCTGTATCTGTCCTGTCCCTCCCCACTTAAATCACTAGCCCAGCACCAGTGTTAGACACTGACTACACGAAAAGGTCTGCTTATTCAGGTAGGAGGAAAATCCCTGCTGTTCAGAACTGGAACCAAGCCTGCTTAAGCAAACAATTTTTTTTTTTAATGACTTAACCAGCGGCATAATTCACACTGGGTGGTTTCATAGATTCATAGACATCAGGGCTGGAAGGGACCTCGGAAGATCACTGAGTTCAGCCCCTGCCCAAAGGGCAGGAAGTCAGCTGGGGTCATAGGATCAAAGTCAGCTGGTTAGCGTAGGGCAGACGGGTAATACCTCTGGTCCAAGAATTGCTGTTAATGAGCTGATATGGTGAATGCTAGGATCAAAATGTTATATGAAACTGACAGGCAGACAAGTACCTTCCTTCAGCCTCCCAAACTTTGGGGGAATGCAGAACTGGATCTAGCTCCAAACATGAACATTGTTGCATGGGCCCACCTCCAAATACAGCTGAAGAACCCAACCCCATTATCCTAGTTGAGAGAATCCTCCTAACAGCAAAGTATTTCACAGCAAATTCTTTGGGGCATAGCAGAAAAACATCTATTTCTCATGGGGCAAGAAGGATAGGGAGGGCAAGAGGTTGCCACCCAGTGGAGTGAACTGTATGGCCTACCCCTGTTCTCAAGGAGATGCATCAAGGAAAGACCATCCATACAGAGCCCTTATGCACCCCAGTGCGTGCCTTAAACTCCATCCTTCCTGGTGTTTTGGTTCCAGGGGAAACTTGCATTGAGGTCTCTATTGACTGCAGCATTTTCCCACCCCACAAGTCCCAGTGACACTTGGAGGTTGAGGGGAGGGATTGTACACAGCATTTCTGCTGCACTGAAAACAGCATCATTGCTTTTTTAGTCATGTCTGTTTGCCTCTGAAATTGGTTAGTGATGAAACAGAGCTCTTCAAAGTCTGATAGCGTAGGTAGAAAAGGTAATAACCAGTTACCAGGCCACAGCCCATACTATGCTGATTTGCATTTACAGATACCCTTGCCTCCTAATTTTCCTACATGATCACTTTTGCATTTGCATTGTATTTTTAATCACCAGAAAAAACATAAATGCTGGAATTTGTCTGCCATGATCATTGTTTACAGTGTTCATTTGCACATTTTTGTCTATGAATTTTATAGTGTGTCCACTATATCCCTTTGGGTAGTTGTAATAAAGCTTAAGGGGTTCAAATTAGCTCTCATGACTTTATCAGGTAAATGATTTAGATAATTAAAATTCTCTCAGGGCTAGTTGCAAACCACTTTCGCACATTCGTAAACAGTTGCTCATCTGTGTAATCGTCCATGGAGTAATTTCATATAACTATTACCAATGTGAATTAAGGTTTTGTGGCCTGTTCCTAAATACATTTTCAACATAAGGGCCATAAGAAAGTGTGTTGAGTAACTGAAGATAACTTTCATCCAGTGATTGTTGGGGTCTATATAATAACAGACTGACAAACTCAAAATTTCAGACAATATGGAACTTTTCAACAGGTTTATTTTAAAATAGTTCCTAATGATTCTCTTGTCATTTTGTACACAATGCTACAGTTCATATATTTAAGCAAAATACAACATGAGAGAGAAAGATATTTCAACAGTTTGGAGCAGATTCAGTAGTGCACTAACAAAAAAGCATGTTTTTATCTGCAGTTTTTAGCTGCATCAACACCTTGTTTGTTATATGAAATGGCTTGTATACAGCACCCCCCTGCGGTCTGTGTAGAAAAGCACTGGGCCGTAATTTGGGTGATTTGCCTGGTTCATGAGAAGATCCGGTGTTAGGGAATTGGAGAGGGGAGTGATCAGTAACTGGAATGAAAAAGTAGAGGGGGAGAGAGACCAAAGCAGACTTGGGAACTTTGTGAGTAGATGGCTTTGAAGGAAAAACAAATTATATAAAGCATGGAAGAAATACCCTGGAAGGCTCTTCAAAATAATATTTTGCTATAACTGTGTACAGCTTTGATCTGGAGGTGCCCAAGTGCTTTACAGAGAGGGTACGGTAGATACTGTTGGCCCAAAGGCTATTTAGTATAAAACCATCTAAGTGCTCATAGGTTTTTCCCAGTGGGTGGTTGCAGGCATTAACCCCACCCCCCTCCCAAAAAAACAATGCTTTAAAATTTAAACTCAACACAGGAGCCCCACACACACCCGCAAGAGGCATTGCATTAGCTGGACCTGCCTCACCCAATGTCTGTATCAGGCACTTTAGTGGGGCTTTTTTGGTGCTTTTATCTAAGAGCTGATTCGGCTATAGCTAAAAGCACAAAAAGTCCCACTGAAATGCACGACCTTTACAGACGCTGCAGAGCCAGGTTGAAGTAACACACTGCTTCTTCAGTAAAGTATGGTTTGGGGGTTTTAATGTCTGCAAACAGAGATCTAACATGTAAAACAAAAACGGTCGTGGGTACTGAGTGCCGGCTAATTTATTTCAGTGGGTGCTTGAGCCCTGGAGCACCCACAGAGTCAACACCTATGTAAGTGCTACTTACACATCAAAATGCAATTGCCTGAAGAGCATTTTGCACAGATTTCAGGACTTCTTGCCACCTGCACAGCTGGTCTGGTCCTTCTGGACAGCTTTGCTATGGCCATGTCTGCCCTGTGGTGATCTTATTCCACCTTGGGTAGGTCTGGAACTGTGCACAAGTCTGTAAGGGTATGGCCAGATTAAAAACAGCTAAGCCGATGTCGGGTTATGACTCAATTGTTAGGGGGATGTGGAAGACCCAGATTCCAGGCCCTGCTGCTACTGGTCCACTTTACCTAATACCCATTTCATGCAAAACATAGGAAAGCCACTAGGTGGGATATAGACCTCCTGAGGTAGAGATGACAATTTAAGGACAGTTTAAAGTATTTGTTTTAAGGCATGACTATAACAAAACTAATAGACTTTAACCAAAAATAAAAAATACTGTTCAGTAGCTGCAGGGTGTGTTACATAACAGACCTAAATCTGCATGAAGTGACATACACATACACTGAACAGCAATAAAGGGATCTTAAAATCCCAGATTGCTAAATTCTAAAAACGTAAGACTTGTATTGGGTAGCCAGCCTGCACGGAGCTTACCCAAGCTTGAGAGAAACTTCTGAGGATGCAAAGGTCTCAAGACACCTGCAGATGGAAACCTCAGCAATAACAGGAGGGTGAAGCTGAAAAGCGCCATCCAAGGGCAGAGCTCTGCTTCAGTTGCCCTAATATAAAGCCGCAGTTACACTAATGTGGGGAAGCAGATATGCCTAAATTACTGATTCTCATCTGTGGGGTGCCACCAGATCCTTTGAAGAGTGCCACAACGTGCAAGGAGATAAGTGAGGAGGTAAATAAATAAGCGCAGGCTCAAGTTTGTCTTTGCCTGAATGATACCCCATCCCCACTGCCCAGCCCCTCTGCAAGGAGGTAAGCCTGGTAATATGTAAATTAGTTTTTGGAACTGGGTGCCACTCAGTGGGCGAAAGTTATGGAGTCCAAAAAGGCTGAAAATCACTAAGTTTGTCACCCTGTGGTCAAGCTGGATCTAATTAGCTTAGAGCTCCTATTGGCTCGCTCTCCTCCTGGATTCACAGTTCCTTGCAGTTGACTATCCAGAAGGCCAGATTCAACAGGAGGATACACATGACCTATTGATTAGGATTTTGCTGGGAGGTGGGAGATGTATGTTCAAATCCACTCATCCGTGTGAGGGGAGGCCTAGAACTGGAGTTTCCACTGGAGTTTCTATGAAGCTATTTGGTAGGAGAGGCTTCCTTGTTTATCTGCCTTGTCTTTCTCCAAGTAGTTTCCACACAGTTACATGCCTACCCAGACTGCTGCAGAACACACACAGGTGAAGTGACCTCCTGTGGAGCACATTCAGGACAAGCACCCCCGCCACCATTTTTAAGCTCAGGGTGACTGATACCCAAGACACGGTGGTGTTTTAAGTAGAGTAGCTCTTGGAGCCACTCTAATTAAGGTGCCCTTAGATGCTCTTAAGCCAAGTGGGGTTTGGTCCACTGTCTTCAGTTTACAGACAGGGAAGCTGCACCGTGGAAAAGTGTTAGCAGTGCATCAAGTCAGTGCCACAGCAGGGTATTGAGCCCAAGTATCCCCATTCTTAGTCCATATCTTGTACACTAGAGCATATTGCCTGAAACTAGTCTGAAGGCAATGCAGATGCTGAATGATTCATAGACACTAGGGGCTGGAAGGGACCTCGCAAGATCAAGTCCAGGCCCCCTGCCATAGGCAGGAAATCTGCTGAGGTCAAATGACCCCTGCAAGATAAGCACTTATCTTCAGTCACATTCTTCAATGAGACTGAAGAAAAGGCACATCAAGATACTATACAGGATGAACTGAAGAATATGGAGATAAGGATAAATAAACCGGTTAGTGAATATTTTAGAGCTAGTAGGGTAAGGATGTAGGTTGTAGCCATGTTGGTCTAAGGACATAAGCAAACAAGGTTCTTAAATTTAAAATAAAAAATAAAAATTCCAACTATTTAAGTTGGTCTAATAAAAGATATCAGATTCACCCAAAGAACCTCGTCTACTGTAGAACTAGTAGGGAATTTGTACTATACACCATTTGAAATTAATGCTTTAATGTCAATTTGGTTCAAGGAAGGAATAATATATAACCAGATGCCAGCAATCACACTTGATTCGTATGAAAAATATGGTGCCATTGGTTTGGGAGACGAGCAGAACCTTTCCTACTAGCTATTTTTTTCACTGGACTGTCCCTTAGAACTTGTGGCAGGATTTTAACTTCTTAAATTCTTTGGCAGGAAGATTTTTCTTTCCTCTTGTGATTGTTTTCTCTTTTGCTTCAGTCACAGGCAAGCTTCTTGCGTCTGTATTATCCCTCACAAAATACCCCAGATAGTGAAGAAATACAGTGGATTCCCAGGAAGGAGTATTACTGCGGACTTTCAGAATTCCTTAACATGTACCGGGTAGTAGGGGAGAGACTTCTGCAATATTATTTTGGTAAGATTAGTTTATTCTCATTTTACTAGTTAAATGGTACATGTTATACTCAGGTTCTCTGTGATACGCCACATGTAAGGAATAGGTTACAACTGCTGGAGCTCAAGGTAATTCCCCATGTAGAGTTTGCACTCGTGGGTGCCTCCCGAGTCTGGGAGGGCACCTGCAAGCACCACCATCGGCATCAGCGGCAGGGCTGGAGATGATGAGTTCTCACAGGTGCTGCCATTGGCATGGGGGTGGAGCTGGCGAGCTCCCGCAGGCGGTCCCTTCGGTGGGGGGCATATACCCCCCCCCAGTGCCCTCCCTATGCATCGCCTATGTTTACATTAGTTCTCATCTCCCTACTGTGGGGCAGTAACATCCAAATGATCATGACTGCATGACTCAAGTAGTGCCCAAATGGGTGTCTGAAACTGTTCATGGTTGCAAGCACTATGGGCAAAATAAAGCCTTGAGCAAAGTAAACAGTACTAGGGAGATTTTCAGATCTGTAAAAGGCAGGTAGGTGCCAGGCTTCAACTGAAAGTCATTGAGAGTTGGATGCTTTTTGTCCTTTGAAGCCTTGCAAATTCTTCCCTGTATGCATGGGCCCTGTGCCAATTCCCTGCCCACCAGTGAAATTCTGGCTTCTGCTTAGTAATAAACAGTTAGCTTTACAGTACAAAATCCACTGAACGCCAGATTCCAGTTCTTGGATTCTCCTCGAGTACCCCTCCCCACCAAAATCAGTGGGAATGCTTGCAGAGTAAGGAAGCTACTCAGAGAGGCTGGCAGTACTGGTCTCAAAGAAATGGTTGAATGAGATGCAATACTAATTGCAAGTAACTTGTTTTATCTAGGCTCAGTGATATGTCCTGCAAAATGGAACACCGCTTTCAAACCTGGAGAAAAATACCCTCTCATTATTTTTTCCCATGGACTTGGAGCTTTCCGGTAATTCTGCACTGGTTATCACACAGTTTGTTGCCCACAGTTACAAAGGGAGAAGCGTGCCTTTGATGTAACTTCACTGAGTGTAGTGGCTATACCATGGAGGAATTTAGCTCATCAAGCTGACAGTTTTTAGGAATTCTTGAAAGCCATTTCAGTTGTGATGATAAAACATGCTGTTTTAACTGCTTGAAACAGTTTTAGAAACAAGGGGTCAGGCCCGTAGCTGGTGTAAACCAAAATCAATGCCAGGTCATAAAAGCTGAGGATCTGGTCCAGTGGATGGTGTTTTGTTGTGTATTTCTAATTTAGAGATAAAAATAATTCTTTGTCCCAAAGATGTTGTGAGGTTTAATGTTAGTAAAGCCCTTTGAAGGGGCAGAGTACTATTTCTGTCTGCTATTTTAGTGATTAGCTTCTCAAAACTGTAACAGTACCCAATATGGGACTTGGAAGCATGCTTTACTGACTTGCACCACAAAAGAAACCATTGGAAGCATGCTTTACTGACTTGCGCCACAAAAGAAACCAGTAGCAATATGAGAAAGCCAGTGATTTAAAGGGGAAACAACTGTATTGGGTACAGAGCAAAGACAATCTTGATATTGTTTCAGGAGCGATGTAGTGTGTATAACCAGACAATGCTTTTGATTTCAGGACTCTGTATTCCGCTATTTGCACTGAGATGGCATCACAGGGTTTTATAGTGGCTTCTGTAGAGCACAGGTATGTATGGTACATAGCTTGTTGGGCCTGTCAGAAAAGGTCAAGCATTTTTCACAACGTAAACTTCAAGCTCTGAACAACATCTTACAGTTCCTTACATTTGAAAAATGCTTGTTCTGATGACAAGAGAATCTTTTTTTCCCCAGAAGTTTCCTTAGTCCTTTAAGTCTAAAATAATATTTAGGTGTACACTGATAAAAGATTTTCTTGGCCGATACTGGTAGCCGATTATTCAGCAGGCATATTGGCCGATACAGATCCGATAACTGATTTACAGGATGACAGCTGGCCAGTGTAGAGAGCAGCACCCTGCAGGTAAATCTGTGAAGGGGATGGTGTGGGGGGGACACAGATCAAGGTCCCCATGGTGAGAGGAAGTGGGGCAGGAACTGGGGGCGCTGCACAAGCCCCAGCGTTGAAGTGGGACGGGCAGCTAGTCCAGGGGATCAGTGTCCCGGTGCTTAAAAATGGCAGTAGGTGTGCTTGAACTAAAACTCAAACAAGCTTTAGTTCAAGCACCACCACCACCATTTTTAAGCTCAGGGACACTTTTAAGAGCAAAGCCATGCAGGGTGAGGGCAGATGCAGGCTGCCTGCTGTGGGCTTGGGGCTCTCCGCTGTTGCCTTTGCCCTGGGAGCCCCACATTGGCCACACATCCCTTGCCCACCCAACATAACTTGCCACCTCCACTGCTGCCAGATGGGCAGGGGACAGCCAGGCTCCTGGGCCAAAGGCAGCAGAGCAAAGAGTCCTGAACCCACAGCGGGCAGCTTGCCTCTGTGTCATACACAAATATGGGGGGAGGGGGCACATGCCTCCCTGTACCTCTCTCAGGAGGTGCATGCAGTGGCCAGGAACCACCCTCCCTGTGGCTCCAACCTGCTCCCCACTCCGGCCCGGATCCCATTCGCTGCCCTGCCCAGCTACACTTCCTCCCTGTGGGGGCCTCAATCTGCCCCTGACCCCTTCCCCTCCACAGACTTACTTGCAGAGCACTGCTCTGCATGCTGCCTAGCTGCAATCCTGGCCATATGTATGCTATGGCTGTGCACATGCATATGGTGTCCTGGCCAGAAGACATTAATCGGTAACACTATCAGCTACACCGGCCAAAAGAAGCTGATAGCCAATAATGTTAATTTTCCTTTTATTGGTGCTGATCCGATATGACACTGATATATCACACCTCTAATAATATTGTTTTCTCTTAAAACCATAACTACCTCCCTATGGCTCAACTCTGCATCTGAATAAAGAAAAAGTAATTTGAATTTCTTCTCCAAGGACAGAAGAAGTTACAATAAGTATCGTATGTTAACACTTATTTTCAAATTTGCTGTTGCAGCCTTTTAATGTTAAGATTCTGGCAGAGTCAAATCAGTTCACTTTCTATTCCAATTGTATTATCTACATTTAATTATAGTGCTGCTGTAGTTGACTTCTGGATGTTGGGAAGCAGTCTTTTTAGCAATGGGGTGAAAATCCTGGTACCAGTGATATTAAATAAGAGACCCTATGAAATTAGGAAGGTGAACACACTCTCAGAAGGATTTTCTGTTTCATAGAGACAAATCTGCTTCAGCAACTTATTACTTGAAGGAGAAGTCATCCTGGGAAGCACAAGAAGAGGCTACATCAGATATAGAAGAGGAGTGGATATATTACCAGAGGCTAAAACCAGGTGAAGAGGAGCTTCCTCTGCGCCACAAACAGGTGTTTGTTGTGGGATTCTCCCCATGTCTTCTCTGGGACTGGTTAAGGCTAGCATCTATGCAAGGCCAATAGTCACATTTTCCATCCTGAAACAGTTCTGGGCTACCATCTTCTGCCACCCCAGCAATGGTCATCAGGAACATGAGCTGCAATTTGTGACCGAGCTAACTGGGCTGGTAAACGCTACTGCTATAGGCCTAGTCATACCAGCAAAACATACGTATTTTCCGATGTAACATTTTGCTCAGGGGTGAGGGCTGGACTGAATTATGCCAATGCTGCCCTATTTTGACCCAAGAAACTGGCCATAAACTTAGGGCCTTTCAGGTTGTTCCAGCTAGGAGAAGCTGACTAGATCCGATATTTCTTCTGTGTAATTCTGTTTACAATGTTGTTGATTTTCCTAAGTGCAAGGGGAATCAACCAAGCCAGGGAGAGTTTCCAAGCTCCCAACCTAAACTTCTCAGTCAGCATGCCCCCAAAAATCTCCCTTAAAGCTTTTCCTCAGTCATGCTACATTTGTTCAGGCTATGCCTGAAGCTTCATGCTCCGTTTCTGCCCTCCAGAGGGACATGTGCGTGCACACTCTCTCAAACGGCTTGAGGCATGCCTTTTCATTTGGTTTTGGAGATCATTATCTCTGCTCCTTTAAAAAGAAGCATTCATCCAACAAGGTTTCACCCCACCCATTACAATGTCAAAGCACAAGTCTTGCCACGATAAGCTGCACCCACACTAAGGGGGCTAGGCAGGTACAATATCCTGATATATACCTGCCAAGTGTAGACGTTGCCTCTGGGAGAAGTTTTCCTCACTCAAGCCAAACCCTAAAGTCAGTGGACACATTTCCATTGAAGTTAGTAAGTTCTGGATCAGGTCTTTCATGGAGTCTCTGCTGTAGGTGGCTCCAATGAGTTAACTCCTACATCCATAAAGCAACAAGTAGCATCTCGCATGCACATCTAACTTCCTACTGGAAACACCAAATTCTTGTTATTTATAAAAATCTTGATATAACTCGCCGGTATCCCACAAACAGTTCTGCCAGTTACAGCTTCTCTGATGGGGCTGCATGTCACTCCCACTTAGAAATCTATTTCCAAAAGAGTAAAAGAATATTTTCCTGCTCAGTAAAATGAAGGAATTAAAAAGAAATTCTTAAACATCTTTCTCAACATGTTAAAACTTCATGTCTGAGCTTCGCAACAATCTTTAAGTAACATTTGTACAATATAAGAAGGGCTCTCTGATTCTCATTTAAGGTCTGCCTAGTTTAAAACCAAAGCTGTATTAACACATTTTACAATTTTCATACAGTCAAGGCAAGTTGTATTGGGGCATATCAGTTCAGTGAGCTCATGCTAAGGGAAGCCAAGCATTCATCCCAACTTGAAGCTGTCCAGTAACGCTCATACAGTTGAGTCCCAAGTGGGGTATCAACTCAAAGCCCTTGTATGACTTAAATCCTGAGGAACAAATTCCCTGCACGTGCCCAAGAAAGAGCACAGCTCTCTCTCTGTTTTTTTTTAAATCAAGGGATCAAGTCTGGTTAAGAATAGGATTTAGCATGTATCTACCTAAACAAATGAGTGGTCCTATTGATTTCAGGCCCATTGATTTATTCTTAATTGTTTAACTAAAAGCCTGGTAATTTGGTCTTCCCATCCCAAAGGATAATTGTTGCTGACTTTCATGTGTGTCTAGGTGCAAGAGAGAGCAGAAGAATGCATCAGAGCTCTGAATCTCATTCTTGATATCAGTTCTGGAAAACAAGTAGCAAATCTGCTGTCCTTAAACTTTGATTGGACTCTCTTAAAGGTGAGTGAAGAGACGTGGGCTCATTTTGTTAACAGCCTGACAGCCCCGTTTAATTTGCTTTACTATGTATGTGTTTAAATTAGTAATCTCCCCAGGACAGCCAAACATTAGGCATTAGTAATTTTCCTCTCAAGCTATCCTATTGACAGCTGACATCATTCTGCAGTCTCAAGCTTTTAATGTAGATATTAATATAGTTGAGAGAGGAATGTCTTTTATAGTCTTTTTTTTTTTGGCAGGATTCAATTGATACTAACAAGATAGTTGGGATGGGTCACTCTTTTGGTGGTGCTACAGTAATTGAGACGCTCAGCAGAGAAAGTAAATTCAAGTAAGTATCATAATGCAAAAACAAGCTAGTGTTTTTTTGGGTAGAGGCACTAGCTTATCAGAAATCTTATCTATTTAAGTATTAACCAGGATTACAGTTTTCATAGAAGTGGTAGTTTTCTACTTCCCAACAACTCTTACCTGTCTGAACTCAAGAGAAGGCAGATGAGTATTTCTCAAAAAGCTATCATTTGCTGCTTTGTTCTGTGAACCTCTGAAATTCTGGCAGAACTTCTGTCAGAGATTAGGAATAAGGAATAGGTAGAACAATGGTCTTCTCACTTCATATAAAATGGACTTCCAGGTTGAAATGAAAGCATGGTATCCACTCAAATCTAGAGCCACCTACCCAGGCTTATTGCAAATCAAAGCATGCTGCAATACCATGTGGACCATTCTTTCCATATGATTGTTATTCTTACCAGGTGTGGTATTGCCTTTGACGCATGGATGCTGCCACTAGACGATGAAGTCTATCACAAGGTCCAACAGCCATTGCTGTTTATCAACTCTGAAAAATTCCAGTGGGCCACAAATATCATGAAAATGAAGAAGCTTGGCAACCAAAACAAAATGATCACCATCAAGTAAGTATTATAATCCTATAGCCCTATGATAGTCTTTAGTTGAGGATTGTTTACTTGTAAGGTTTGCAAAAAAACCATAGTACTCTAAGCATGTGATGTGCTACCACCAGCTGCAGTATGAGTGTTAGTGCCTTGCCAATTATTACAGCCTCACCCTCAGAACTTATTACAGAAGGTGTTTTCATCTTCAGATCAGCTTAGGTGAAAGTTTGAATGCTTATATTAAGCCCTACTATATAGCAAAAGACTCATGCCCAGATCCAAAGCCCTGAGTTCAGCAAACACCATACCTTTTACAGCCTTTTACTTGGAAAGAGGTACTTAAGAAAAGAAAGCAGATGTACAAAGAGCAATCGAAGCTAGACAAAAAGAGTAAAATGCTGAAGTAATGCAGGGTCTAGGCACTTTTTAATCAGAGAAAGAAGTTCCATTTATTTGGGATTCTGAGCTGTAAACCCTCTCCTGGAATCAGCCAACTAAATTCTATCTAGAAGAACAGAAAAAGACAGACGGACTCCTCTCCATGCTACCCAGTAGCCCAAGTGAGTGCTCTAACTTCCAGGATGTGGAAGGGGGTTCAGTGCTCTGGCTGCCAGGTTATTGATTCTTCTAGGATAGATCTCCAGCTGAGATTGGAGTTTTGCTGGAATAGTCCCAAGCCTTCGTCTACCTACTTCCCAGTGTCAAGCCTTAATCAACCCCAGGGGTTGGCAAAATACAGCCCACGTACCACATCTAGCCCAGCAACTGGCCAGATCCAGCCTGCGGCTGCTCCTGCAGTGCTGCATGGGGAGGGGGACGAGGAAGTTTTGGCAAGTTGTTGCATGGGGAGAGAGCTGGGAGGGGTGGGGGGCAATGCTGACCCAGCCCACAACAGCTCATCACAACTCTATGGTCCAAATAATTGCCTACTCATGGTCTACCCACACCCACTTCCAAGATGACTGGACTAGAGTTAGACTTGTGCATGTACACACACGCACACACAATTACTTCTCAGTAGCCAAGTTGGCTGTGGCACTCCCCTGGTATGTGCCAAACCAAAGTTAAAATCCCTGCCATAAAAAAGGAAATTCAATTTGGGTCTTCCACATCCTAAGCAAGTGCTCTAAACATGATTCTGGAGTGAGAACACACACTTAGAGGATCTGTACACATATTGTGGTAGAGGGACTCCCATGTTTTATGTTTTTGCTTTTATGTTCATATACAAGACCCTGGAAAGTACTATTTTTGTATCCAAGTTGGGAGCTGCACAGTCAGTAACAGCTGCAATCCACCATGTAACCTGAGTGGGACTTTTGGCCAGCAGCTCTGCATAGATCATTCACTCCCTTGGTTTATCCATCAGCTCTTTGTCCATACTACCTGCCACACTGCTCTTTCCTTTGCCATGAAGCTACAGTAATTCCACCACATTCTGGGCAGTGGAAGCAGCTATGGAGGTTGCCTTTACTAACTAAACCTACAAGTTATGCATCATAGATCCCATTTTAGGACTTGCTACTAGAAGTATGTGTAAGACACTTGAGGCAATTATTCCACACCACCTAGCACGCAGTCACACTTCCACTGGACTACTGTATCCAGTTTTCATTTACTTAACAAGAAAAGGAAGTGGGAGAATACAGTAAGTCATCAAGCATAGAACTTTTTTATTTTCTTCTTTTTTTAAGTAGAAAGACAGCCATCATTTGTTCTTCATGCTCATTGGGAGTAGGTCAATAATTGGGTTAAATTTTCCTATACAAAGAAAAAAAATTACCTATATGAATAGGAAAATATAGGACAGTGTAGGGAGGTTGTGGAATTTTCTTAAGAATGAAAGTTAAAATAGGTTAGAAAGGTGCATGGCAAGAATATTCTAGGTACATACCTCTTATCTCAGATCAGGGGGTGGACTAGGTGACCTTGGGATCCCTATGGAGTCTATGACTATTGCAGCCCTTCAGGATCTCTATTGCATACCCAAAATTCTTATCCAGGACTTTAGCAATGTTTGTGAGGCCTATATTCCAGGAAAGAACTAATATGAGAAATAGCAAGATGCAAAATTAGTACAAGTCCACACCTTCATCTCCTATTTGCATACAGTGCGTCCTTACAGATGTCTTTATTAAACGTTTTACCTTTTGTTGTATAACTGCCTTCCTGCGACTTCTACACTTCTGTTTACAGGGGAACGGTACATCAGAGTTTTCCAGACTTTACTTTCCTGACTGGTCCGTTTGTTGGAAAATTTTTCAAGTTAAAAGGAGAAATAGATCCAAATATAGCTATTGATATTTGCAACAAAGCTTCGCTAGCCTTCTTGCAGAAACATTTAGGTAAGTAACTACATTTGTTATTGTGCCTTTAAAACAGAAGTTCTTCTCAAGTTCTGCATGCAGTTAATTAGGTCTTCATCTTTATTCAGCCTCTCATGCCCTCAAAATAAATGATTTATGAAGTTTTCTCTAGGAACCAAAAAGCAAAATGTGAATTTTCTCAGTATCTGCTGGGATCACCATTACAAAGATGTACACGTCCTTTACCTAAATAGTCAGCTGCTTTTCCTGCAGCCCTGTAACAAGGCAAGGGGTTGGGAGGGTGTTACTTGCATGTGCAAACCAGGTTAAAGTGCCTCAACTCAGAAATAGTTCAGGCTTTTTTTTTTTTTAAATAGATCAAAAGCTTTACAGTATCTCAAGCTTTAGGATGCTATATTTATCAAGCCAGTTTAGAAGATTAAATTTTGGAAAGCCTCTTAGAAATAATTAAAATCTAATTAAAGGATCTCTGAAGTTCCTTCAAGCAGTAGTTGCGTTGGTCACATTTATCTCATTTCTACCTTTCAAAGGTCTCAAGAAAGATTTTGATCAGTGGGATCCTCTTGTAAATGGAGAAGGACAGAACGTTATTCCAGGCACCAACATCAGTCTACCTCCCGATCAGCCTGAGTCACTAGACGGATGAAATATTGCCATGCATCAAAAAAACACTTTGACTAACAGAAACAGTGCTACAGAAGTGACTACAGGGTTTTCTTGGGATTTTTTCTTCCTTTGGAGGTCAGGAGTGGAATAATTTAACCAGAGTGACTGTGACATAAGGTGGGGTCCGGTTACATTGGAATAGAAGTTTAAGGTTTTACATTTGTTTTAAATAATAAAATACTTATTTGATATATTGATTTTAGCCAACTGATTAAATTATGGTGTCCTAATCTAAACAGGGCCAAGCAGCTAGTTATTCAGCAGCCTGGAGAAAGTTGAAGGGGGAAGGAAGGGAAGGACAGGATAGCCAAATGCAACTTGACAGCAGAGTATAAAATGGCTTCAACCAAAAAAGGCACTGTATTTTTCCAGCTGAATTCAAACTGAAGATGCAAGACATCACCATACTTATTTTCAAGGAGTACTTTTAAAATGATATGGGTTATATGCAAAAGAATAAAAAGTGTTTAAAAACAGTTGAACATCACTGTTCTTCAAGCTATAAACTCCCAAGATAGTTAAAGCTGGATAAACTGGTAGACAAGGTAGGGTCCTTAGAACTGGATGTGCCTGAAGTTGATGTGGCGAGGAGGCAAGAGGAGTGAACTGTACAGGGCACACAGGAGTTTGCTCTGGGGCCCATTCTTATAAACAAGCAGACACCTTTAGATACTTTTAACAATAATTCATAGGTAAGGACCTACCGAAATCACGATTTCGTGGAAAATGCAAAATCTGGCATCGCTTGTGAAAATGGTCAATGTCCGCAAAACAAAGAAAAGAAAAAAAACTTACTGAAAATAAAATTACTGGCTTCCAAGAGGGAGCTAGCAGTCATCATGGTGCTGCAACTCAGCTGTACAGCCTACCTGGGGGAAGGGGTGGGGCCTGCCAGTACATGGGAGCCCAAGATGGCTCAACTCCTCCTCACTGATTGGCTGAGAGGGCTACTTGATGTTATTCAGCCCCACCCCTCCACCAATCAGCAGCAAGGGGTAGGGCCACACAATGGGCAGTCCTGGCAGCCAAGCAGCAGCAACGGGCAGGGCCACCAGGGTCCCTCAGCCAGAGGGGACCCCGACCACAATAAGCCCTCAAACTTTGTAGCTGGCCTTGTGATCTGCCCATGGGGGGGGGGGGAGGGCTGGCTGCTTTGAGTTGGGTAGACCCCTATTTATATGTTTCAGAAAAAAGTTACAGCACAAAACTAAACAGCTACATTTTAACAAGCAGCCCAGCTACCATTGACTGAAGCAGAGTGTTTGCATACAAACAACAGCCTGCCCTTAGAATCACACATTCAGAAAACAGATTTTAAAAGATTTTTTTGTAAAATAATGTCCCATTACCAAATGACATAAAGATCTGTCATGAGGATTGTATGTACACAATAGTGACGCAAAAAATTTTCCATGGTACCAAAGGACATAGCTATGTAAAACAATGCTATGCTGTGCAGAGATCCCAACTTATCTTTGCACATGCTAGCTTCAGATCAGAAACAGTATCCGAATTAATGTTGCATACAGCCTAGGCTAGCAATTAGCTCCCTGGAGCCTATTAACCCAGAGTAAGTGCCACGCTGATACAATTAAATTGCTTTTAGTTCCAGAGCTGGCACTTGAAGAACTCCCACCGATACCTCTGCATGGTGCTGCCTTGTACTATACAAACATATCCTGAGTGATCTCACAAATCCCACTGACTGTCAATTACTTTGTACAAGTTGCTTATGCAATTTGGAAAAGTCCTACTTTCACAGTTTTGTGCAGAATCAACAGTGCTTGTGGCACAAAACTGCATTTCTATTCTATGTGCACCAAACTTTTGAGTTATTTTACCTGTAACAGCAGTCTTCCTTTACCTTCTTTAACGTAAGGTAATAAAACTGCTCTGCTGCAGTCTGCTCCACACCAATTTCTGCAGCAGCAAAAGATGTCACGTCTTGCACTCAAAAGTTTGACGATTTTATCCATGCTGAAGTTACTCTATTCTGTTGTATATAGATCTGCGGCATTTGTAGATATTTAGAAAAGTTTTCAAAGCACCACAGGAGTGCTGCTCATGTATATTCTGCTGCTGGCCATGTTTTGAAGTCTGTTCCTCCAGCAGCTTGTAGTCCATTTGTTTAACAGCTGAAGGCAAAAGTGCATTGTATACTACAAACCAGCAGAGACATCAAAGACCAGGACTAGAGAATAAGTGTGTCACAGTATAAAGCTTTATTTCAGCTTCTTCCATTGTTCTGCTACAAAACCGAACTAAAGGAGTTCAAACTGAAGATTTTTATATCAAAATGTGGAAGAAAAAGCCTCAAAGAGTGAAAAATAGTCTCTGCTTGTTTTAGAAAAAAGTTATTCCTACACAGTAACATTGTCAGAAACTGCACAGAAAGCAGTGTTCCATAATATACAGTAGTATGTTTACAAACCTATTCAAATAACTCATTTAAACTAATTTAAGCTTAAAGCAAGTATACCTCCAATAGCATTAGTATAGTGTATCTGTTGTCCTAACTAGATTCTTAAAGTTGTTAGCAATTAGCAAAACACACTGGTAGCTAAAATTTATTAGGTCTAATGCACAAATTGTCATTCAAGCAAAGATAGCATCTAATTTCTTAAAACCACATTAACACTGAAAAGACCCCTCTCTCATATAGGCATTTGGTAGCTTACCAACAAGTACAAAGCAGTATTGCAGAAGTGGATTATGTAGTTAGACGCATCTGCTTGAAAACCACATTCAGATATTCTTACAACATATTATTCAGTAATATCCAGGAAAGTGATGCTCAGAAAACTGTTTCTTCATCACAAGGAGCTTATGAACAAGAAACCTCACTCAGATGCCTTTTCAGGGATGTTGGCTGCCATACAAGGACTGGTTACTTCTGAATCATAATAAGTTCCTTTTTCTAGGAAGAAAAAAGGATAAGGGAAAGGTGAGAGCAGGACCATGAAAATCCAGATGTGTAATTTAGCAAGTCACTTAAAAAAAAAAAAAAGCCTGCATTTTTATAGTCCACCTTCAGATTAATTTTGTATGCTTGTGGTCCATGTTAAAACAAACAAACATGCATGCACGCGCACGCACACACACACACTTGGGGGAACCTCTGGTATCAAGACAGTGGGAATTTTTACACCATTTGCCTGGATGCAGTGCTTACAAAGATAGACTCTACATCGTCAAAATTAGAGCTAAGCTACTCCCAAGTATGGAAGGAACAGGAGGTAAATCACAAAATACAAATTGAAATGATCATATTTTGCCAGAAGGTGAACAGGACACCAATTTGCAGACTTGTAATTGCACTTAAAAAGCTGTCACAGCATCTTCAGAACTATATTAAACACTAAATGTTCAAATTCAAGCACCTGAATTAGAAAAGGCCAATGCCATTTATACAAATATTTCAATCCTGTATTATTTTTACCACAGGACCTTTGCCTCACCCATGCACTCATCCATTCTGTGCACCAGTCAATAAGCAGATGCTCAGTATTTATTCATCCCAAAGGTGCTGTTCCATGGGTGCTCCCATGCCTCATTCACTACACATTCTCATTGCACTGATTCCCTGCAGCATAAATGTTTCACAACCATACTTGATCTTTACAACCCTCCTAATGTCTCATAAGGTGTCTCTCCTAATTTTAGGAATGGTGACTGAAAGCACTGAAGTCCACAAAAAGATTGTAGTCCCCAAGTCTGAACTGACAACCTCAAAACCTCCATTAGCAGTTTTATTTGGTTAGGCAGCAACTGAAAGTCTAGAAATGCTTCAGTATTCAGAGTTTTAAACTCAAGCAGGTTTCCAAAAGTCCTGCCACTATGCAAGCCCCAAAGAAACCTCAGTCTTGGCAGAGCAAAGCAACTTGGAGCCTAGCTTTGGATGCCTAAGCTTGTGGGTGCCAGTGGAACTTGGGTATTCCTCCCTTTGTAGTGCATGAAGGGGTCCAGCCAGCCAAAATGCTCAGAGGTCGCTGACCGAATCCAGTATTACTCTAAATCACTGGCAGCTGCTAAAAGAATGGAAGAGAAAGCTGTGATAACCCCCACAGAGCAAGGACAGAACCCAAGTGGTTTTCCTTCCAAACACTTTAATCATTAAACAAGTCATGTTCTCTCCCATTTTCTCTGCAGCCAAATGAATCTTCAGTCTTCCATGTGAAGCAGAACAGCTTTTTTAGGGGTGGAAAGTGCTCACATTATCCCAGCCAAATCTACAGCCTGGCAGTAAAGGGATTCTGGAGATGTTTTTGGGAACGCCCTCAGAAGGGGGAAACTCAACTTGGGTGAAGTGCTCTAGTCCCTGAACTGTAAGACTGAGGTCTCATAACTTCTCCAGAGTCATCTCATAGTTTGAAGTAATCCCTGTTTTCACTCCCAAGTGAAAGGAAGTGCCTTCCTGCTGACTTAAAGCACCAGAACTTGTCCCTCTCAAATGGGGGGCACCGTTTTGTCCTCAGTGTGCTTTACTGAGTAGGTTGGGCTTACTCTCTGCTCAGTGTGCTGGGAGCTGTGAACACACTTGGGTGCCCAATTCTCCCCATGCACTGCACAGTCTAGGCATTTAATTTACGGTTGTAGCCATGCACCTAAATTAGGTATCCCAGCACTCAGCAACATTTTGGATTTGGGCTTATTTCTACAGGTTTAATGAGATGCCTATGATCCAGTGTCTCAGATTACTTTGCATTTCTATTCAAAGCATATCCCCCACTAACTTAAGTTACAGCTGGAAGTGCTTGGCGTTTCTGCTAACCAGGTACCTACATCTCCACTTGGGCACCCAGGAAGAGAGGAACCCAATTTAGTCAGACATACAGAGTCTAGTTGGTAAACTGTCCTTCTCTTCCTGTAATCCCTTGCCTCATTGGTTATGCTGTCAGCCTCTGCAACAAATGAGGCAGGCGTCCCGCAGACAACAGCCTCCTTCACTGCATATATCTAGTTTATTCCCTAACTGGTCCATCGTATGCACTGAACAGAAGTGAGGGAAGGGGAACGGCAGAGCAGGGGGATCTTGTCAGAGGACAGGGAGGAAAAACAGTATGCTATCTTGTAACTGCAGAACCTCATGACTTACAAATCAAAAAAAAACGAGTGGTGAATTAACAGGTTGCCCCAACAATCTTAAAAGCGGGGAAATACCAAAATTAAGTGCTTGACTGTTCAACCTTCATGTTCTTCTAGCTTAGTTTCATATATCTGCATATTATTTTCTATGGTTTATAAAAAAACAAAACAAAACCCAAAAGAACAAATTTCATCATGCAGCATCATGCTGACACTTGCACCAGTAAAAGGTGCCTGTGCCAGCAGAGGTAAAGAAGTGGTTCTCAACCTCACTGAACTCAAGGTGCCCCACCTTCATAACTTCTGTGACTTGAATGGCACCCAAGTTCAAAAGCTAATTTATATATTTGACAACACTTTACCCCCTTGCAAAGGGGCCAGGCAGTGGGGATAGCGAGGACAAGCCAGACCAGAACAAGTTTAAGCATGTGCTTATTTGCTTATCACCTTGCATTTTGTGCCATCTTTCAAAGGATCTTTGTGGCACCCAGAACACCCTGGTTGAGAATCACTGGTGTAAAGGCTGGACCCTTTAGACCGGGGTAGGCAATTATTTTGGGCAGAGGGCCATCGAGGGCCACATGATAGGCAGCCCAGGGCAGATTACTATTAATTTTCTAAATTTTTTAGGGGCCCCATGGGCCGGATAGAATGGCCTGTGGGCCAAATCCGGCCCCCAAGCCGCATTTTGCCCACCCTTGCTTTAGACCGTCATACCAGCCCCCTGTACCCTTTGAGCTAATGCACTCGAATGGGGTAACACACTTTGCCAATGCCGGTGCCAGGTAACCGATGACAGCAGAGGAAAGGCAAGAGACTCCAAAGTTTTTTACTCCATCCCTGAACTCTACCCCTTCTCCCCTGCCTCCACCCAGCTGTACCAGTCCTAGTGTCCTCTTCTCAGACTATCACTCCTTGCCCCAGACAGGGCGTTGTCCCATTCAGGTTCCTCCCCACAATCTCAGCCTCTTTGCCCAGCCAGTCTTTCTTCTCCATTCTCAAGCTCTTCATGACAGCCATCTTTCCCCAGATTTGTTCCCCACAGTTCTTAGTCCCAGCCTGTCTAATCCGTCTCCTTACCTTTCTCCATGCAACTCCCGGTTCAGCTGGTTCTCCCAGTCTCTCCCACTTCCCTCTTTACCCCAGTCTCTTCACCCAGTCAATCCTGACTCTTTCGCCTGCATCTAATTCAAATCCTCATCCTTTGCTCTCATGATCTACCCTCACCCAAATCTCAGTGTTATGCCCCCATCTAAATGACTCCTAGTCCTGCCTTTCCATCTTCTTGTCCAAGCCATCCCACCCCTACCTACCATCTGATCCTAATCTGTGCTTTGTTCTCTCTGCATTCAAATAAGGCAGCCACCTTGTCTTCTATTCAGATGCTCCATCTAGAGTAACTACGAAGTCTCTGAAAATGTGTGAACTCTCATGTGTTGACCAAGATGAACTCAAAATCCGGGGGGATTTCGTTGAGGGCAGGAGGGGAAACAAAGCTACACATGCCTCTGACAAATACAGTCCTCTAACAAATCTGACGCTGCTGCTCTAGCACACTAAGGCCACATCCAGACATGCAAGGACGTTGTTTCCGAGGGACAACTAGTGGCGGTACACCTCATGCTGCCACTAGTGTCCCCAGGGAAAGCCTGTGCTAAACCTGCTCTGGGACACAGCAAGGTGGGGTAGGGAAGGTTGGGACCAGCACCGGGGTGGCCCCAGCAGCCTTTTCCTGGGGACCTCCCCAGGCTGCAGCTGCATGACTCCTGCCACATGCAGCCTGGCTGCCAACGGAGTGTGGCCTGGCCAGCCAGGCTTTGGCTTTGGACAGTGCAAGCTGTCTCCACTCCACCTTTCCCCCCCAGCAGAGCTTTTTGACCTGTATCCAGGGGTCAAAAAAAGCCTTTCTGCTCTGCTCCCTTGCAACACGGAGAACTGAACATGCAGCACGGCCACACTTGTCTGGACGCAGCCTAAGAAGCATTCTGAACTATTCTGGCAGAAGTTCTCAGGAGTTTCAGCATGAGACAGTCACACTAAGTGGAACATTTCTGCCCAAACTATTAGAGTCTGCCAACATTATGAGAATGATTTCAGTTGCCTGTAATTGGAACTCTTCTAACCAGCATTATTAATTTCACCTCTAATATCAGCCATTAACGCAATCTTTCAAGCAAGTATGGAACAAGTTATTTCCTTTCCTCTACTTTTATACCAACACAGTTTAGTTTTAATAAATATATATTTTTTAAAGTTTTTAAAAGCTATTTGCCATTCTTTGGTTACAGTATTAGCTAGAATATTAAAAGAACTCTTGACATCCTATTTTTCAACATTTTATACACGTTTAATTTTTGCATTTAAACATCCAAAATTGAATCTGAAGTCATAGGAAAGTCAATTTTGTTTTTACTGCTTACAAGCACAGTACCAGTTTGTGACTACCACCACTACAAGGAAGGATTTACAAAGACTATTTTGTAAGACTACAAAATCTGAACTTTGGATTTAAGGTGATCTAACAGTCATTTCAAATTAACTAATTTAAGCCAAAAATGTAGTTCACTCCTCAGCTCTATTTGCATCTGTTCCAAGTGTGCAGTATCCGATGGATACTTAAGATTTACATTTGCTTTTCAAGACTGAAATATTAAAACAATTATTAATAAAAGACCAATTGGAATATGCCAACATAAGAAAAAAGAAAAATCAAGGTTCCATCCTTCACCGAAAGGTTGAGCACACAGTAAAACAGATAATGCTCATCATCATTCCATTAAAAGTACTACAGTAACCCGCATTCAAGCTACATCTGAGTATCTGTAACAGGAATCAACAAGAGTGAGGTAACGCATGCAAATTAAATTCTTCTGCTTTTTTCCCTTATTCAATGCTATACATTCTTCATTTGTTTGATCGCATACTATGTTTTAGACCTAAAACAGTATACTGTGCAATGTTTCCTAATTTATAGCCACAAAGTCTTTGCATAATGTGATGATCACTCAAACCTAGCGTTTCAGGGCATTAGCTTGATAAACCCAGGGAGAAATGCAGCAACCCAAGAGAAAAGTAGGAGACAAGCTGCCCTACATGCTACTACAATTAGTATCCCAAGTGAGAAGGTCATGGTTCTTAACATACCCGGACATAAACAAAACAACCAACCAACCTTCTTCATTAAGCATCCGTCCTTCCGTGTAAGGATGTGTGGAGAAGCATTCATTTTCGTAGCCTATGACATAATAGTGAAGAAACCAAAAGAACAAAACGAAAACAAAATCTCTCTCAAACAGCAGCATGTTAGCTCAACTATTTGAATTTTCCAAATAGTTATTTTAACTAACTAGAATACACGCTACTTCACTTCAAAATGTTAAGATGCATACATTTACCACTCAGCTAAATGCTTCTTCATAAAATGAAGCAATTGGAAGTAGTTAAAAATCTTACCTTGAAACACTGAGGCGTCTAGTGACAAGGGATGCAAGTTATCAGCTGCATTAGTTGGTTCCTAAACAAGAATAAGACCAGTTGACAATGGTACAGTTGCTCACTCAAATATATAGTCCATTTCAAATCAGACTGACTTGTTACATTAGAACACTTGGGCATTCTATTCAACACTCTGCTTTTGGATTATTCCTTCCCACCCTCCAAGTCTCAACCACTGAAATGCCTGTTGCCTATTTCACTTCTTCAAACCAAGGCTCTTGTTTAGAAGATGAAGAAACCTGAAATATACCCCATTATCTTCTGTAATTAAAAGTCTGACTTCACTACTCTATTCCAGACATGCACCTGGTGAAGCATCAGTGCTCTTGAAGCAAACCAATAGGGAATTCAACCCCTCTTTCCCATTCTATTATTTACTAATTAGAAAATGTTCTACAGAAATACTGAAATGGATTAAAGGTGCTGCCATTATCCTGTGGACCTGAAGCACCAGAAACATTATTCAGCACTCCCCAGTCTGATATTTTCTTACTTTGATATAATGTTATTCCTTTTGCCAAATGGTGTGCTTGGTCAAAGTCATCAGTTTACTGTTACTGGATTTCTCCTAAACCAATACAAGGTCCCCAGAAAGACTGGCTTTATTATTGTAAAATAAAACCGATTTAATTGTTCATTTTTTTAATGGAATAAAGCAAGTTTCAGAAGTTAGTGTTCAAAGCAGTTTGATTCAATTGTAATGGTTACTAAGTCTTTAATACAGTTTATACTACAGTAATATCCTTCATGATCAGAAAATAAACGCTACAACTCAAACAACCTGACTACCCAGTGCTGCATCAGTACTCTATTTCTGTACTCATGTACCAGTTATGCAGTACTACCTCAGATGGACTCCTTGCAAGCTCAGGAATACCATTCCAAACATTCTCCGGATTTACTATCTCCTCGTTACCATTTGAAAGATTCAAAACCTGTACAGACAAAACATCGACCTCAATTTGGCAGGACCACTCATTTACATAGATTGCACATACTAAATGCCAAATCTATGAAAACAATATCAAGCAGAGTATCACGTAAATATTAAGTTTATACGTGCCCTGTAAAAAGGAAGTAAAAAAGCATAGCGTTTGATCATTTGATTTCTGGTTCAGGCAACCTGTCTAAATTACCTAAATTAACTTTCATATTGAAGGTGTTTTCACTCTAAAAGATAGAGTCTCTTGCACCTAATAGGAAAATTAACTTAAATGCAGTAAGTGGAGAGTCAATATTTGTTGGAGGAACAAGAAAATTAAAAGGCTCTTACCCTGGATTACCCTGACCTTTGTAATCATAGACAGTTGGAGGGCAGGGGGCGGAGGGGCACAGGCCCCTCCTAGAAGTGCCCCTCACCGGTCGGGGACTGAGGAACTAGTCAGTGTTCCCCTGAAATTGCCCTCACTAGCTGGGGAGTGCCAGCCAGTGTCCCCCCTGAGAAGCGCCAACAGCGCTTCCAGGGTCAGCAATGAGTTGCTGGGGGATCCCAGAGCTAGGAGGCACCAGTCGCCCATGTTTGTAATAATGGATTCAACTGTATATCTTAGGAAGCCAAAGAGATAATTTAATAACAAAAGCTAATAATCATTTAAATAGGCAATTTTATCAACATTAAAAAACTGTTCTTGGGGTGAGGGGAGGTGGAGAAGGGTAGGAATTTGATGTGGCTCCAGCCAAAACACTGGAGGTACTCCACATATAATTATAATGCGGAATACCCTCCAGTTTTTTGGCTGTATATGTGGTGCCACATTACATTTTTACCCTCACCCAAACAGTTTTAATGTTGATAAAACTGCCTATTTAAATTACCATGGGCTTTGTGTGTGTAGATATACACACCTTTTTTTTTTTTTTAAATAACTTTCTTATCTAAAGTGTATACACTGGCATCCACTTATGAAGGTTAGCAAGATTTCACTAACTTGCGTTACTGAAACAAACAGACAACTGTATCTATGCTTTCTAGAAAACTAGAAGCAGCATATACAATAGCAAATCTATTTCAACTCTTCTTAATGGACTCTTGCCAAGTCAAGAGATTGTTGAATGCCTGCAAAAATCAGTATTTTCATACATAAAAATCCTTTTGTACAAATCAAAGCACTCCAAGACACCTTACTTACCCGGGTACCTTCATCTGTTACCTCCAAAATCTGAGCCTCACACCACTTCGGGGATGTCCACACCACACATTTGGAACCAACAGCAAAACCCTCTAGATTGCAGGCTCCACGGACACGTTGTTCTACAAAATTTGAGGTCAAAGTTTATCCTATCCAATTTTTAACTTATTCCCTGAACTCAGGAATTCCAGTATGGCCATACTTTAAACACCACCACCACCCACTATGTAATACTATGCATTGATACCCACTGCGCTTCCTGTACATTATGCACGAAGTTTATTTCACAGCTCTCAAGAAGTTCTTTCTACATTTTTCAGGTAAGCTAATTTTTAAATAAATTAAAGCAAAAAATATTAATGGTTCTGTACAGCCAAGTTCTGTATTTCTTTAAATGCAACTAGAAGGTACTTTACCTGCACTGTGATCAACAGAAGAGTCACCTTGCTTTTCTATTTCAGTTTCTTCATTCAAAGGCTCCCCACTCGCATACGGATCTCCATATTCTTTAAATGCTTTATGACAACCTTGTTTCATCTGTTCTTCTGCAGAACTCGTCCCTTGCATACTTAGCTGTTCTGCACATTCTTCATGTTTAGTGTCAAGCAGCCCTACATTACCTAACGTCACACTGTAAACAGCTCCTTGCTTTATGTCTGTTTTGAGAGCAGAAAGCTGAACTATACTATTTGCAGAAAGTTGGAATACAGATTCTTCCAACTCCAGCACATCATCTTTTGCTTCATCGCCCAGAGAACCCAGCACTTCAGACGGCACCAGTTCCCTTGGCTCCTTCATTGTGCCCTGAAGTACAATCTCTGCCTGATGTGTCCTTACTTCCAATTCTTTCCCAGCTTCATCCAATAACAAAGGTATTTGGGGAGACTTCATTTCCAGTACTTCCTCAGCTAAAGATTTCATTTGATGAACTTGAAGTATATCCAAATCCAATTTCAATCTCTCTATTTCGTCAACCAAAGAAAACTGTACACTGGATGGTAGCGGTTCCAATGTCTCCTCTCTATCATCAGCAAACGAAGGCTGCATTTCAAGTGACTTCAACTCCAGCAAGTTCTCTCTTTCTTCAAGTGAAGGAGAAATTTCAAGTGATTTCTGAGTCACTAAATCCCTTGTTTCATCACCCAAAAGCTGCTCATCAAGAAATTCCAATTCCAACATATCCTTTGTTCTCTCATCCAAAGAAGACTGCATTTCAAGTGAGCTTAGTTCCAACAGAAGGTCTCTTATTTCATCATATGAAGACTGTGTTTGGAAATGCTCCAGTTCCATTAGATTCTTTATTTCATCACCCAGGGAAGGTTGCACATATTGTGACTGTAATTTTAGTAGCTCTTCACTGGTGTCACTCAAAGACTGTCCATCAACTGTAAATTCTAACATCTCCATTTGGGGTACATTATCCAAGGCTTCCATTATACATGGTTTATGATTTAAGTCCTTTGTCTCACTACTGAAAAGAACTTGCACGTCAGCTATTTCTGGTTCTAAAAATATTTTACTATTGCTGTCATTCTCAAGTAAAGGGCTCTCTTTACCAAAAGTTTCAAAACTGGTTTGATGCTTGACTTGATGTTCTCCATTAGATGTGGGTAAAACCACTTCCACGTCCTCCAGTAGAAATGGTGTTTTTGGAGTATGTAGACAGTCACTCTCTGTTGGATGGAATAGTTCTGGATCAAGGATGGCACTCTGATTTTCTTTCTGTACTTGACTCCAAGCTGCAGAGGATGCCTCTTCAAGAACAAAAAAGTCTTTATTACTTATCCCTGTACTCTCATTCTTTCCCTCAGACATATTCTCAATGTTTGCTGAAATCTTGTCACCGTTTCCTAGGTTTGGCTTCCAAAAACAACTCAGTTCTTCATTAATGCTTACTCCATTACACTGCATTTTAACACTACATAAAGGAATTCCAGTTGGATTATCCTTTTTTATTTCTATTATTGTGATCTCTAGTAAAGACTCTGCAATCATGTCATGAAACTTATCTTTTATTTCACTAATCCAGGAGCCCTCTGAAGAATCAAATCCAGACAGACGGCATGCAAATGCTTGATTAGGTATTGCGAGCAGTTCATCAGGAACTTGTCTGACCACCTCTCTATCAACAACCTCCTCAGTTCCATAATCCACATGTCTGACAATTAGGCTGGTACCTTTTATGCTTCTAATTTCTGCTCTGTAAAATTTTTCATCTTCACTACTTTTCACTATACAAATGGCACCACTTTTAATACCAGATCTAAAGTCATCCATGCTATTTACTGAAAGTTCTCCAGCAACCTGCAGTTTTTCTTCCATGTAGTTTACACTTTCTGTGCCAGCAATCTGACACCAAAAATATCCTGGACCCTTTACCACAGTGACATACACTTCTACAGTCTGACCTACCTCAGGAATCTTCCAGGAGAATGTTTCAGTGTCATTTAGATGAGAAATTTTGTTCTGCTCATCAGAAGACAGGTCTGGTAAGTTGTTAGGAACATCACACCTACTCTCATCTCTGCCACGCATTTCTGATAATTGAGAGCCTTCTCTCACTGCAAATTTTTCAGTCAAATCCACTGCTATCATGCCTTGGTCATCACTGAGAAGAATTTTCCATTTGTCTTTGACCTTCTCTACAAATTCACAGTTTATCTGAACATTGCTTGTTCTTTCAGAGAAGTAGAGCACTGCTTCCCGTGTCCAATGCAAACAATTTACAGATTGAAGTCCACCAAGGAGGCAATGGATGCTCATCACTGGAATTAATGTAGTGTCTTCAGGGAGTCTACAAGTTTCACTGATGTTAACTACTGAAGTATTGCCATAATCTATATACCAAACACTAATCAGCTCTTCAGAAGATTTCTCTTTAATTACAGCCCTATACCATAAACCATCTTCTGAATAAGCAGCACCGATTAAGTCTCCTGTTTTCAACTGCTGTTTACAGAGATTCACTCTTCTTGTTCCGTTGTTTAATGTCTCTGAGATGCTATTAAGTTGAGATTCATCACTTGCTAGCTGAATATAAAAATCTGAAAGGTTATTGACATGAGAAATATATACTAAAGTTTTAAGTCCAGGTATTAAGTTCTTTTGATGCAGATCAGACAGATTTTTTAAAGGAACATATACACTATTTTCTCCCTGATCTCTATTTCCAGCAGTATCAGATAGAACAGCAACAGACCCCATAGCTTCCTTCCTAATGGGAAGAGGGGACTCTTCTACTTTATCAAGAGGAGAGGCTTTGTTACTGTTAAACCTTTCCACAGATCCTTTCCACGGATCAAATAACGATTCTCTTTTTTTAGGAGATGGCAGCAGTTTTGCTTCCTTACAAATAAAACTGGTTTTACAACTGCTCTCTCCTCTCTGCATTTCAGATCTCCAGTTCTCTCTCTCAGTAAACTTACTTGTGGATATTGTAAATAACTTCACATTTTCATTTCTCTCCTCTTTAGCATCTTGATTTTTAGAGCGTAAAGTTTCATTTTCTGGGTGCCTGTGAGTTGCTCTACTATTTGGTAAGCTAAAATCCTGTTTCATTTTTGCATTAATTTGAATATTACCATCATAGAGTTCAATGATCAGTTTTCCATCAGATTCTTTCGCTACAATTATTGCTTTTAAATGCTTATCTAAGACAGCTTTTGTAAACCATTCAGTAGCTTCTTCTGATACATTAGAGATATCAGACAATGAACATTTTATGGCTTGCATTGGCAAAAGCAAGATATCATAAGCATCATTAGGTATAGGAAGAATATCTTCTTTCTTTACTACCTCTGTGTTTCCAAAATCCACAAAATATACTTCCTTGTTAGGCTTTGTTTTTGTAACTATACCTCTGTACCAGTGACTGTCAGTATACTTTGCAAGACACAAGTTTCCAGAGCCTTGAGACGCTTTTAAACAGGCCAGTACTTTGTTCAGTTGATCAATGTTATCTGTAAGCTGCTCTAGAGCATCTGCACTTCTTTGAAGTTGGAAGTAGAACTTCCATGGATCATCTACGTGCGTTACATAAATCTCTTCCTCACTGCCAATTTTGATGTCGTGCGTAGAATAATAATAAGAATAAAGCTGAACAGAGGATGCCAGAGGACTTTGAGGTTGTACTGGTCTGGCTAAACCTCTCTCTATTAGAAAACTGCAGACACTTTCAAAAGGTGTAATTAAATCCACAATATTAAATAGCTCTTTGTTGTTCACTGCAGCCAGAGCAAATATTGTACAGTTCAGTTGCAAACACTCCGTGGAGGCATCAACAAATTCCTGAAAAGCTGAAATTGCCTCTTCATCCCAAACAAGAGGATCAGGACCACTTGGCTGAATTAAGTTGTAAAGACTACATCTGAAAGCCTGGGCCTTCAATTTAAGGAAATCTGCATTGATTGAACACAAATTCTTAAGAGAAACCACATCCTTGTTCCCATAATCTACATATATCACCTCTACCTCTTCTTTGGGAAGTATTCCACTAAGAATCAAAGCTCTGTACCACTTCTCATCCTCTGAATACTTGGCTAAACATACAGGATTTGGCAAATAATGTGGCTGTACTGAATCCTTGCAACAGTCTTGAATTGTAGCCATTAATTTCTTAAGCTCTTGGGAATTTCTCCTTAGTTGACACCAAAAGTAGCCAGGACTTTCAACACAGGACACTATCACATCAACTGTGCTTCCTACTTCCAGCTGATCTTCATAAGGAGAAAGTCCTGGTTTGATTTCTAAGTAGTTTTGAGCAAAAGAGCAGGGCAGATTTAGAGGCATTTTTCCCTTACCAGAAAGTAAGTCACTTAAATCATCACTGGGCTGGTCTTTGACTAAAGCTGCAGATGAGCTGAGCACTGTGTGATCTATTTTTGGTTTGGGCTCTATTTCTATTCTCCTATCTGTAGCACTGGCCTGCTTCCCCTCCTCAGCACCCCATTTGGGATCCTGCCCCAGACGCTCAACAGGTGCCTTCTTATGCACCTGCGGAACCTCAGCCCCCTGGAATTTAGCATATCCTCCCCAGGACATGATTTTGCATATATTTTTCTCTCCTGTTTGGGACTGGTCAAGAATTTCAACCACATACTTGTCACCCTGTGTACCCAACACGTGGAACGTCAGCTCCTTGTTCCGCATGGCCCTTTTGAAGTAGGACACGCACTCCTTGCTCCAACTCTCCCCCAAAGGCGATGCATCTGCCAAGCGGCACTTCAGAGCCACAGCAGGCAGCTCCATGAACTGAGGGAGCAGCTCTTTTACCTCATACCAGTCCAAAGTCTCAGTGTTGCCTCTGTCCACCAGGTGCACTTCCACTCCTTTGCCCAGTACCCTGGTGACAAGGGCACGATAGTAGGCTTTCTCCTTCCACTTGGCACAGCAAAGGGAGCCCAGCTGTGGCTCCAGGAGCACGGCCTCCAATTTCTGGGCTCGGGAGTAGAAGTCGCTCATGCTCCGCATCAACTGGCCGAGGGGCTGCTTGTGCTCTTGGAGCCGCAGCCAGAACTCACCCGGGTCCCGGGCAAAGGACACCTGCCCTTTGCAGAACACTCCTGCCTTCAGCCGTACGACAGGCAGGCGGGCAGCGGGGGCCGGAACCCTGTGCATTGCTGCCGCAGCCGGGGGCGCCCCAGGTGGCTGCTCTGGCTCCTCAGCGGCAGCATCAGGCAGCTCTGAACCACCCTGCAGCAGGCTGGCAGACAGGCAATGTGCCTGCACACCGTAGAGACAGTTGAGGTTGATGCCGTTGTCGCCATACAGGCTCACGTAGTAGAGGTGCTCGAAGGAGCTGTAAGCGTCGATGCGGGCACTCACCGCCTTGCCCAGCAGCAACGTCTTCAGCTCGCTCAGCTGCGAGCGGGACCAGCCGCAGCCACCGTCCGAGACGCCCTGCAGCGCACACGGGTAGGTCAGCACGGGCATGCGGAAGCACTCGGGGGGCAGGCGGTGCAGGTTGGTGCCTGTCACAAACTCCTTCCTGCCATAGTCCACACACATCACCTGGGCCAGCGGCCGGCCCAGCTCACCCGTGAACACCTCCAGCAGCAGCGCACGGTACCATTGCCCGTCAATGCCCCGGGCAGCGCAGGGCGAGCCTGGCTTGGATGGTGCCTCCTGCTCCTGCCCCCGCCCGGATGCCGACTCGTACAGTTGGCGCATGGTGTCCGAGAGGCGCCGGATCTCTTGTGACAGGCTGCGGAGCTGGCAGTAGATGTGCTGCGGGTCCGACACTTGCGTCACCAGCACCGGCTCCGTCACCCCCGGCTGCAGGCGCGGGTAGAAGTAATCAACGGGGGCGGCAGTGGCGGGAGGCAGCGGTGGCGGCTGCGGCACGAGGGCCGAGGCGGGCGCCAGGCAGCGCTGCAGCAGGGCACGGAAGGTGCTGGGCGCCGCCTGCTGCGCCAGACCCAGGTGCTGCATCTGCGCCAGCAGCCAGGGCAGCTCCAGCACCACCAGGCGCTGCGGCAGCAGCACCTCACGCACCTGCCCTGCCACCTCCTTGCCCTGCAGGCAGGACAGAAAGTCAGCGGCGCCCGCGGGCCAGGCAACACCCACCAGCTCCCCGCCGCCCGGGGGCACCAGGTCAGCCAGCACACAGCCCAGCACCTCGGAGGGCAGCTGGAAGAGCTCGGGCCGGCCCCGCGCCAGGTGGTGGGCGGAGGTGCACACGGAGCGGCCCTCGTCCAGCAGGAACACGCGGTAGGCGTCCGCGCCCCGGGCCTGGCGGCTCACGACGCGGCAGCGCTGCCAACGCCCGCCCAGCTCC
>NW_017728918.1:1975228-1980197 GCF_001723895.1 Crocodylus porosus
ACCCGCGGGTGCCTGGCCATCCTCCAGGCGTGCGCTCATAGGCTGCCTCGCCCCCACGTGACCCGCGGAGCCACGTGAGCCGAGGGCGAAGCAGTTAAACGGCTTCGAGAAGGGGAAAAGTTGGGCGCGGGTGAATCCACTGGGTGGAGGGGGGTGGCTCCGTGTGCTGTTAGCGGGCAGTAGTATGACCCGTGTGGGCTGTGCCTAGCTGGGGGCTCGGTGCGTCCCGGGCGGAGCGGAGGATCTGGCAGCGCTGATGCCTGCGCAGGCTCATGGCCTCCTCACGGCTACGGTGGCCATCATAGAGGGCAGACCAGCTGTCCTCTCTCCATACGAAACCTGACACTTTTACATCCTCTATTTTTTCTCTTGAAGAACAGAAAAATTTTCTCTTCAAGAGAAAAATAGAGGGTGTAAGCCATTGGGTTGTGTATCCAGAGACAACAGAGTAGCAGAAACCTGGACTGTCTTCGATGATGGCTGCCTTTCTTATGTCCATGCCGGCCGTGAGCCTCCGAGCAGCAGGGGAAGCTTGTCTAGCACCCAGCCGGAGCGCCCCCCGCCCAAACGCCATGCCCCCCAGTCCAACGACAGTGGCTGGCTGTTACGTCAGCCACCGCGGCGTGCCCCGTGACAGGAGACGCTGGCCACAACCTGCTCTGCCCCAGAGCCGTCCTTTACTTGCCTTGCTCCCCGGGCTGCTGCCGGAGCCTGCGGCATTCCTACCTAGGGTGCAGACAGGAGTGACCATTTTCACCCGATGGGCAATAGATCAGGTGAAAATTGCCATGTGTAAAATGGACAGATGGCCACAGAAAGCACTCTATAGCCGTGACCAGACGTAGTACAGACTGCTTCAAAAACAGCCGCTGGGGTGAATGTGTGAACCCTCGCTGCGTGAGGGGCCACATGAAGGTGTTTTGAAGCGCAGTGCTTTCTGTAACTTCTGTCCGTGCTAGAGGAGCCATGGGCAGGTGCCCCGCCTGACACCAAAAATATCCTGGACCCTTTACCACAGTAAACCTGCAACTCTCAACTGGGGTGCCGCAGAGCCCTGCCGTGCCTTGCAATCCTGCCAAGGGTGCCGCATAAGGTTAGTGCTGCTAAGTGGGCAAGCATGATAAACCCAGGGACAAACCCATGATAAACCCAGGGATAAACCAAGCAAGATAAACCCAGGGATTTGACATCAAAATCCAGAGTGTTAAAACCATTTGGCCATGTAGTAATCCTGAGGAATTGCTCTATTTTCTGTAGTCAAAAGACAAGTGAAAGCTAAGAGCTGTTTTTTTCCAAGGGGTGCCTGGAGTCTAAAAAAGGTTGATGGTGGTCTAAACAAACCCCCAAAAAGTGTAATGCAATTATTCCAAAAAGTGTTAGCTGCAATTTTGGTAAGAAGGACAAGCAATAAATATGAACTTAGGCCAAAGTGATCAAAATAAACAACCAGTTGTCACCCCTGCTAAGAGCACCAAGTCAACAGGAGTTACAGTTGCTTAGCATTACTGGGCATTAGTTAACCTCTTCAAGGTTTCCAAATCTGCATATAGGTCCCCCTCTATAATTGAAAGCACTGGCCTTAATGTTTATGACAAGTCCTCAAAATTAAATGCATCAGATGTGTAAGAGACAATTTTTTGTAATTATAAAAATGCTTAGTTCTTACAGTAGTATTAAACACTGGGCTTCTTCATTAAATATTTTATGCTCAGGCTGAAATTTTATATCAGGAGATAAACAGACTTTTTAAAAATCAAAATGCAGTTCTATAGTTAGAATGACTATAACAGTGACACCATCTTAGTGAGTGGATCAGGCGCTTCTTTATACAAATAGCTAGGTCTACCAGACTGTCAGAATTGCACTGAAGGTCTAACTGAGAGCAATTTTTTGTCTAACTATACTTTATTACTAGCAATGATGTACAAAAGGAGAAACATGGGCTGAGTTTGCAGAAGTGGAGAAAACACTTAAGAAAACATTTGACCTGCTAAATTAGTGACAATGCCATTGTTACAGAGCAATTTGTAGCAGACTTGCACTTTGTGTTCCAGCACACAGCCCAATCATCCTGCAGCCACAACTCATGCCTACATTGTAGTCTCATGGTGTGACATCTGAGCTGCGTCTGCTTCCCTGGACTAGCCAAACTGTGGAGCAAAGACAGTAGCACAGTGTGTAAAAGCCCATCAGGGACCCCCAGTATTTAATCAGGTGGTTGAATCCCATGCAGCCATGTCTTTATAGCTTTGTAACCCAAGCTAGCTCTGTTTAAGTAGTAGCTCAGGTATACTGACCCCAGCTATACCTTCACCTGTTCACTGCAGCATAGACCTGCATCAGGTGGCTGATTTCTACGCAATCCAAGCAGCTTTGGAATTATTGCATGCTCTTACTGCATGATGATCTGAAATTTCCATGTATTCTGAGTAAGATACTAAAAAAGCTGAAAGTTTGGTGAAAAAAAACCAACCCAAATTCTGCCTCTGTGTTCTTCAGGCAGGCACAGTACCTTTCCAAACAAAGCTCTGATGGTACAAATTAATTTTGACTTGGGTCACAACTGGGATTCTTAAGATAGCATGCTAATAAGGGTGAAATTCATCAAAAGGCAGCAAGTGTTACATGTCTGCTGTTCATTTACCTCTGCCCAGGAGTGAGTTTCTAGTATGGTAGTCACACAAAGAAAGTACACGTATATTGGGAACAAAGCTGAGTTTATCAAAAGGAGAAGAAAAAAAAAAAAGAAGTGGCTCTATAGCTCAGTGGTTAGAGTACTGGTCTTGTAAATCAGTGGTCATGAGTTCAAGCCTCACTAGAGCCTTCACCTTACCCTTTGGGGCTGGACTTGATCTTTAATAAGCAAGGCTAAGTACATGCTCTCTTGTGTTTGTAGGCGCATCACAAGCATGTTGGGGGAGGTTATACTTCCTCTCTATCCAGCATTGGCAAGGCTCCAGCTTGAGTACTGCATCCAGTTGTCTTCAACAGAAGACTGGACATATATTTGGCTGGGGTGATATGATCCCGGGTAGGGGCTTGGACCTGATGATATGTTTAGGCCACTTCCGACCCTAAGTACTATGATCAAAGTACAGTAAAATCTCCGGTAACCGGCACCTTCCAAGCTGGCATTCTCAGTTTCTCTGAGCCCCCATGGCCCAGGGCAAAGCAGCCTGCACTGCCAAGCCCCCATGGCCTGGGGGCATAACAGGCTGCGCCGGGCCCACAGGGAGGGGCAGCGATGCTGCGGGAGGGGCAGTGACACCCCGGATGTGGTGGGAGAAGCAGTGGCCCAAACAGCCAAGGACACCTGCTTGGGCCGCTCATTTAATATTTTGTTATCCAGCATCCTCCATTCCCTGGGGATGCCAGATAACAGAGCTTTTACTGTATTCTACTTGTTATATAAAACGTACCCTGAAGTCAGGGCTACAGCAAGTGGTAGTCTAATTGCATTCACCTGTTACAGTTCTTAGTAACCAATGCTTGGTTGCTAAGACGTTATCAACATTTATGAGGGGATAAGTAGTTAGTACATTTTCTTTTTGTGTGTGGATGGGTATAATACTAATGACAGGCTCCAAATGAATGACTGGAGTCCTTTATTTATCCAAAGAATACACACTGTGCAGCAGCACATCTCCCAGCATGGCTGATGTTTACTACCAAGTGAAGCAGCATTTTTTCCCCTAATGGACACTTGCTCTATGAACCCACCAGTTTAGTTCACATATCGTCATCTGCCAAACAGCAATCAGCGGGTAGCATTAAATGACTACTAAAGGGGATTGATCTTGAGGTGTGATACTACTACCAGTTAATTGCTCTCTGGTGAAGTACTGTTAATTGTTGAGCTACTGGATTTGTAATTCTTCATCTGTTTTATGACTCAGGGCATGATTTCAAAAGATTTTAAAACGAACTAACTCCACAGATCCTTCTGATTTGTTCATAAGTGAGCCAGAACACCAATGACCATGGAGCCTGCAAAAGCAACCACAGAAAGGATAAATGACAGAACAAAAGTTGTGTTTTTATGAAGAAGGATAAACAGTATTAAACTGTTTTTATCTCAGGTAGATTATAAAGCCTTTTAGGGATGATGTCCTTATGTATTTTAAGTGGAGCCAGGAGCCTTACCTGTAGTTAAGGTGACCTGATGCTTTTCATAAGACCCTCTTTTCAGTTTGACAACACTTAGGACCTTCCTTGTTTGGTGTTTGCTTCCAGCAGATTTTGTTTTTTGTGGGGAGGGGAGGGAGGCGGGGAATAAGTCTTGAAAACACCTGAACTATCTCTGCCTAAAATTAGGGGCAGATATCATTTTATTCATGTTAAAAAAAAATCCTTACAACTGTTCAGCTGATAAGCTTTGGAGCAAAGGACAGCTATCTGGCAGTAATTGTGTCAGGGAGTACCTTTTGATCTTTCTATCAGAAATGGCCCAAATTTGCCATTTGAAACCGGTCTAGTAGCATATGCTAAGCCCCTGTATATTCCAACAGGACTGGACATGCTCTAACCCAGTAGTACTCTCACCTCTGGCCCACGAGGCTATGTCATCCTGCCTGTGGAGCTCTCCTTGAGGTCAGAAATGTGGTGGTCAGGGAATGATGGCAGCGTTAATTGATGTTGGCCTGCAGCCAAATTTCCAGACCCCCTGGGCCAGATGATGTGAGCTGTGCACTAGATCACGCAGGTACACAGCACCAGGCAGGTACGTGGACAGATCCAGCATGCAGGACCAGGCCAGCACACCAAAATTTACCCTCAGACTGATCCCACATACTAACTCAGTGCTGGATCCAAGCTGCATACCAGCCCATTACCACTCATTTGCTTGGAGAAGCTAGAAGGCTGAATGCTGCTGCTCTAGCCTAGAGGCTAAGCAAGACTCTTTGCAACTGGCTGTTCCTACTAGGTGCTGCAAGTCACTGTGAGGCTGGGCACATGAAAAAAAAAAAAA
>NW_017728918.1:1980208-1987314 GCF_001723895.1 Crocodylus porosus
AGCTGACTTCCTGCCCTTTGGGCAGGGGGCTGGACTCGATGATCTCCCGAGGTCCCTTCCAGCCCTGATGTCTATGAAATCTATGAACTGCCAGCAGGGAGACCCTTTCCTGTGCTCCCCTGACAGTAACTAAGCACCATGCAGGAAGAAGCTGTCTTATTTGAATGCAAAGGAGACAAGAACCTGACCTGAAGCACAGAAGTAAAAAAAAACATATTCAGACAATAATGATGGTGGTAGAGAGTGCAAAACTGGGTGCTGAGGAAAGGAAGTAGAGAGAAACTGAAGAAAGCAAAGCAGTTATTTTGGAATGATAATGATAAGGTGTTTCCATGGATAGCTATAGTCATTCAGCTATAGCTATATTAGTTACTTCCCCATTGCATGTAATTTGAGATAAGTGAAGGCAGTCAGGCACTTGCTGTACAAGCACAAAGCGTACCTCAGTCTTGACCTGCCACATCGTTCTCTTGAACAGAACATTGACAGTCACGTAGCCTGCAGGCATGTTTGGTGATGTGGATCTATCTAATGGGTTTATGTTGCCTGTCATCGAGGTATTTAATTAAAGAGATTATACTTTCACAATTAGTGGCATACCTTTTAAGCCCAGAGGTAAAGGTAGAAGTGTGCTAATTCAATTCATCTAGAGAACATCAAGTTAGGTTTAAGTCTTATGACAGTATGCCATGTTAGTCTTTTGTAGGCCTTACTGGAGCATTGATCCATATATATACTATTCACCAAAGGCTTTGCTAAAAAAATTGACCTAACCAGCAAACCTTAGTGATGTGTGAACTCCTCACATAAATCCTGGCACGTGGGCCAGATGGGTATTCCTACCAAGAGATGGGAGGGGAAGATGGTGGTACAAGGTACAGGATAGTCCAGGACAAGTTTGGAATGGGAAACAAACTCCTGGTACAAGAGAGTTTGAGATATTCAAGATGCAGATGGAATGCAATATGCAATTTGTTTTGATCATCATATAAAAGGAGAATTGGAAGTCAGGGGAACTATAGTGGCCTAGGGGAGGCTGCATGGTGTTGTGCCAACTCCCTTGTCACAGGTGCAAATGCATTAACTCCTGGTCTGATGTACTTGTTAGGCCAAAACATGTTAAGGCTGTGCTTGCAGACAATAAATCTGTCCAAATCTTTGCCACCAAGACGAACCTCTGGTCATTCTTTAAGACAAGATTGGTGTTAGAATCTCCTGGTTGTGACTCTTATCGACACCGTAGTTCTTGAGACTTCAACACCAATGACACATGAAAACCACCTGATGACAAGTCTTTCTGACCAAGTTAGTCTCTAAAGTGCCCCACCCCCCTCTGCCTGACATAGCAGATGTGAGAAAGGACAACAAAACAGGCACTTCAGTGTCAGAACTGCTGGAAAAAGTTCCATGCTAGTCCACGTTCTAGGCTTTGATTCTGCAAGATGTTGAGAACCTCTAACAAAACTGCTAATGAACTAAAGCTCCTAATGAAAGTACTTGGCACCTGTCAGGATAAGGTCTTAGTGTCTGGAAAGAACTTTCAGAGTTTGTCATCCAGAGTTATACAACTATAAACAGATAACTGCAAATAACATTTACCATTCGCATCCAGGTTGGTATGAAGCCTTTGTAAAGAGACATAAATCCTTCACCTTGTATTGTTCGAATCAAGCAGTCTGTAGAGGACTTATAGAGTAAGCTTCTAGCAAGGAGAAACAGAAATAAAGCAAAGGTTACAAATACAAAAAGCAGACAGCATTAAATGACTGTTAGCCCTCTCTACCCCTTGCAGCCCTCCTCCTCCCCTCCCTGCAACTACAAGCAATTTTTATAACTTCAATGAATGGTTAAACTTAAAAATAAGATCCCAGCCATTTATATCTCTATATATCTATAGATAGATATAGATAGCTATAGATCTATATCTGTATATAGATATCCCCACCATAATCAATTACATTTAATCAGCTATTAATTAATTCCAGTAAATAAAAAGTCTGTTAGCATAGTTTTGGACTATCCCTACCAAAAAGCTTTTATATGCACAAGAAGCCACCAAAGCAATCAGAAAAAATGTCAAGTAGAGAACTGATCCAAATCCCAATTAATAAGAACCTTTCACTTGATTTCATGGTGGGGGGAAATTTGGACCTCAAATTATTGCTGAAGTCAAGAAACATCCTCTCGGAAAGATCCGTACCTTCCCACTTCATCTCTTGGCTGGTTCATTATCCTGGTTTTGACTACATCGGCTGGAGTTCCCAGAATAGCAGCTACCAGGCCAGAACATCCACTATCAACAAAAACGGTATGTGAAGAATCCACATGTACACACATGCCCACATGCACAGCGCACATAGATATGCCACCTCCATTCAGCCACTGGGAACTCAGTTACAAGAATAAGATGTTTTACGATTGTTGTCATTAAACCACAAGTACAATTCCTCATAATTCTTAGATAATTTGAAAAATCCATGATCAATTTGTAGCTGAAAAATATACCCTGAGAAGTTATGAAATCTCCATCCTTGGAAGTTTTAAAGAGCAGGGTAGACAGACACTAGACTGAAATGATTTAGTCAGGGACTATTTTGCTTTCAGCTGGAGGCTGAATTAGATGACCTACTGAGGTCCCTTTCAGCTCTACTTTTCTGTTATTCTATGATAAATTAACATGGATTTCTCACTCAGGACAAAATCGGCAGAAGTTGTCCCAGGCCTGTCTCTTCAAATCTCTCCTCAGCAGTAGTTGCCCTTGGTACAATCCTTAAAATACAGTTGGAAATTTTGCAGGCTTTTGTAGTGTGGTCCACGCCTATAGGACTTCATGTACAAATGCATGCTCTTGTACAAAGGGAAATAGAAATGCTGTAAAAAATCATGCTTTAATGGTTCTATAGAATGAAAAATACATGCTAATTCATAAGGACAGTATTTCTTAGTGTGTCAGAAGGCAAATGAATAGAACAAAGTAGATGGGATACTGAAAGGCATCCAGTGTAAATTAGCATAGTTACATTGACTAATGGAGTTATGCTGATTGATACCAGCAGGATTCTGGCCCACCGCTAACAACTCCCAGAAGCACAACCAATCCCAGAGTTCAGAGTAATTAATTCTGGATGTGTTTGGTGCAATCAAAGCAACTGTGGTAGTGACTGGAAAGCACAAGAGATTATATATGTATTATCAGAACAATGGTCTGTTTAGCTAGGGCCCAGTTTGACAGAATCAGGTACTATAGAAGAAGATATAAAAGAGTCATAATGGACCAAAAATAGGGGAGAGGCAAAGTTTCTCCTTCATTTCCGGACTGGTTATTGACTTATATGCTGAAGCATAAGGGCTGATATCCCTCTCTTTTACTGACTGGCAAAACAAAACTAGACAGGGACAAAACACTAGAAAAATCTAGGGAAGGAAAAAATCTGTGCAGAGATGAAGTCACAGATTACCAGGCCCTATGTTTTGCTGCTGTAAACTGGCATAACCTCACTGAAGTTAGGGCACTTTTCACCAGCTGCAGATCTGGCTCCAAATTGTGTCAGAGCTGAGAAGCAGGGGGAAGGGACAGTTTAAGGGCCGATGTCTGCTCCTATTCCAGCTCCTTGAGGGCAGAACATTTTGTTTACATGATCAGAGAATTTGAGGTTTTTACTAGTCTGCTCTGTAATAATTTAAATAATGCCTTTCAGGCTCAGATCAAGTATGGGTGGAACTGATACTGAACCGAAATGGACACTGAACTAAGACTGGGTATTTAATAACTTAAGTGTCATCTAGCACTTTCATCTGTCAGTCTTGAAGTATAATTCTCTCTCTTTACAGTATGGGTAAATGAAACAAAGTAGAAAAGCATCTTATCCCAGAATTACATAGCAAGTCAGTGACAGACCTGGACCTATGTATACAAGCCATTTCTCTCTACTCTCAATCATATTTACCAGAGCATGGCTGCCTCCAAAGAAGCAGTAATTGGAAGGCAAAGAGACAGCAGTGTAATTGCCCTAAAAACACTCAATAATTAGCCTGGGGTTAATACTTTATGAATTTATTGCCAGTTTAATACAACAACAAAGTACTCCTATTATGGATGCAGCAACAAAGCAGTAGTCCTTTGTACCTGCTTAAAAAGCCCCCCTGAAATGAAACAAACTACTGTAAAAGTGCAGTTTGGTTGATGTAGCTCTGTGTGCATCAGGGGCTTTAGCTGCCCCAGATGGGTCACTCAGAGATTGCACCTCTTCAGAGTTGTGACTGAGACAGCCATGCCAACAAACACTGGTAGTATAGCCACAGGCTAAGGATGGTCTTGTTCAGTGTGTGAGGGGAGAATAAAAGCAGATACCTGGCTATGCTGTGAGTCACGCTGTTGTCCTGAAGTGGTGTGTTCCGTAGTAGGAAGTGTTTCACTGAATCATAAGTGGTCAGATCTACAATGGATATCAGAGAAGCATGATGAAAAGTTGTATGGTATCAGGGTTCGTTAGCAATTTGGGAGATAAAGACCTGGGACTAACTCCACTGACTAGATGAGTACCGCTGTTCTGGCAGGCACTCTGCTCCCCTTTCCACTTGCCATCAGCTTCAACTACAGCTTTCTCTCCATTTCTCCCCACCTGTATCATAAAGACGGGTGAGCATGCATACACTCTACTGTGTAATCTTCTCTCCACTGCAAAACCACAACTCCCCCTTCCTGCTTAACCTTAATCCACATTACACTGATAAGATTACTATTTTTCCTTTCTGTAACTTTTCATTGATATGTTATCTTCATTCTGGATAAAGTGATAGTAGGAGTCTAAGCTGGAGAGCTGGAAGGAAAGCTGGAAGGAGATACAAGGTAAAGCGTCCGGAATTTAAATGAAAATCAGCAGTCTGATAGAAACTTAATGGGAAACTTCAGAATATATCCCAGGAGTCCTGAACTTAAATGTGATGCTCTGCTGTACTGAATCATGCTGACTTTTTTGACCTTTTAAATTCATCTTCAAGCCAAATGTGTATGGTGCTAGAAGTTATATACTGGCTGACAGATGTAAATACATCCAGCCTTGGAGGAGTAAAAGAAGACTGCCACACAAGGACCTCAGGATTGGGCTAATGCATTTACCTCCCATGTTTACAAGAGCAGCTCTTTGGACATTTGGCACCCATCCTGCCCATAGGCCCCGTATTCCTCCCTCAGACAGGATCTTCACAAATGCATGGTGCACACCACGAAATCTAAAACAGGAACAACACCATCCAGCATTTTTCTGTAGCATCTCACAGGTCTTTAGACTAATTAATTTAACAAGCAAATAGAAAATCTGTTGAAGGGCAAACGTACAGTATGCGGTCCATGTTCTAGGGCAGGGTCGGCCATCTTGCCACAAGTGGCATTGGTAGTCTCTGCATGTAGCACATGGCAGAGGGGGTGGCAAAAGGCAGCACAGCAGCAGGGGGCAGAAAGCAAAACAGCAAATTGGGCAGGGAGCATAGGAAAGGAAGCATAAAGCAGAACAAAAGCCCACCTGCCAAAAATATTGCCCCTGCTGTTCTAGTGGGGCTTCCTGTGCTTTCTCCAGCCCCTACCAGTTGTGCTGCTTTTAAATTTTCATGAGAATCTGTGCACTAGAAAAAGAGTATTGAACAGACAAGCTATGGAAACTAAAATCCTCCAACTACACTGAAAAAAGGTACAGCATCTGTTGACGTGATCTGAACACATAACCTCCAGACAAATATATACATGTAACATCATCAGTCCAGGCTCCTTTTAGTGAGCTGAACTTGATAGAAAAGATAAGAAAGACCTCTGATAGTTATGCATCATTTATTAATCCCCACGTGTATCTGGAAAAATGAGTCATTTAAGTTCCACATGGAGTTTTGCTCCTCTCTGAGGAGAAAATACTCAAACAGTAATGTATGTCCCACACCATAGGACAATTAGCTATGCCAAAAGAATTACCAAAGATGACAGACAAAATGCCAGTTTAAATGAGAACTCACCGTGATGGTTTCCCTTCTAGCCTTCTTCGACCTTCCATCTGCATCTGGACCTTCACCAGATCAGTTGGACTGGCAAAAAACTGACCAATGGCACCCGCTGTCATCCCTGCAACTACAGCTTTCCTGTGCAATAGTAATGAAAACCACCATTTCAGTTACCCTGCGGGATACACACACAATATGAACAAGTCTGACATCACAATGCTTGTTTTCACAGGGGGAATTTATGTCTAACTAATGATTTCTGTGGCATCCTCCAGGTGAGATGAAAAATTTTAAATAACCACTAATAGTTTTGACAGCCAGAACTGAATTAATGACTGCAGCATCCACAGGTGGGTTGGTATGATCACTAACATTCAGGCCACTTTTCCTCACAGTGTTAAAGGTGGCTTGAGAATAAAGCATTTAATGTGTATCCCCAAGTCATGCTGGTTGCATTTACTAACCATACAGGCAGGCCTTCAGTGGAAGGCCAAGACAGCCAGAGGTTAATTTCTTTTTCTTTAATCCCAATTTCCTCTAACAGGTTCTTATATCTACATGGAAAGTAACTGGAAACAAATCCTTTTTAAAGCAACCAGAAATATAGACAACACTGGGGTTTGGGAGCCATCTTTTTGGCAATCCTTCCTCGCTCCGTTCCAGGTGTTGTTACTTTCATTCTGACAATACCTGTATAACTGAGAGCAAGTAGGTATGCAGGTCATCATGCTGAGAGAAGCATCCAGCATGTTCAATGCTTCAATATGATCAAGAAGATCCATCAGACTTGTGAGTGTCTGGATCTAGTTCCATTGTGAAATCCCCCAGCAGGCCACAGTTTGCTATGTCCACAGAGCTGCAGCATGTGGTACTTTTTAGCACAGAGAGTTCCCTTTCCAGTGTTTCTTTGAGGGGGAAAAAGTTCACAGCAATGATTACACTTGCCAAAAGAAGCTGTTTTCTGAAGTAGAGAAGAATAAAAATCCTTTCAAAAATTACTTTCTATTGGCACATTGTTACTTGATTAGATTCACTTTCATAGTTTCATAGTTTCATAGTAGCTAGAGTCGGAAGGGACCTAGGTAGATCATCTAGTCCGACCCCCTGCCTTGGCAGGA
>NW_017728918.1:1987325-2018538 GCF_001723895.1 Crocodylus porosus
CGACACCACAGTCTCCCAGCTTTTTGATGAGGACAGTGTCGAAAGCCTTCCGGAAGTCCAGAAAGACTACATCCACAGCAACCCCTGCGTCTAATGATTTGGTGACCTGATCGTAAAAGGCCACTTTCTGCTTTTCCTTTTTCAGGATTTTCTGTAGTGCTTATTCAAACCAATTTGGGGTATATCTGTATAAAGGCAAAGCTATGCTAAGACACGGTACACCCATTCCCGTCTCCAACATAGCCACTAAGTAGCCACATTGGTTCTGGCTTGCAAACAAGTTCATAAAGAGCAGGCCCAGTGTCCCATACACAGCATTTAGGTTTCCATCACAAGAGGAGACTATTTCATTTCAAAAACACCACTTTTCACTTAAGTTTTAAACAAAGTGTGCTTTACCCACATATGAAGAACATTTTTTCCAACTTAAAATTTTGATCTAAGGTTGGAATAAATGTTTGACTGAAGAAAAAATATTTGTATAAAGAGCCTAAATAGTACACATTCATAATAGAGGGATTCATTGATGATTGCTGACTTTTGCTTATTGGTGAATATCAGTGAAATCCAATCTGTGCCTGGAGCCAATGCAGGCACTATGTGCCCATTAATGCCTTATAAATGGTACTTGAGTGTTGCATAAAAACCTTATGTTGACCCCCTCCACGTGGGTTGCTTTCACTTGTGGTCTTGACTGCAAAGATTTCAGTTAAATACATCTTTAGACCAATTTACTAAAGCTGCTAGAAGCTACCTGTATGCACACTTACTTCAGCTTTTATTCCATCGTCCCATTCTTCTTACTGTTAAAAAGTTTTTCCTGAGATGTAGATTAAATCTACTTTGTTGCATTGCCTCATGCTCCAGTCTGTGGCTAGAGAAAAGTGGTTCCTCCTCTTCTTTGTGGCAGCCTTTCAAATATATTTGAAAGCTAATGTCCCCTCTTAGTCTCCTTTTCTTTAGACAATCTATATATATTTCTCTCAACTACTCCTTGTATGGCTTGCAATCCAATTTACTGACTTTAGCTACACCAAAGAAAGGTGCTCTTAACTGGAATAATAAACTGGGTCAATAACATCAGTTTAAATTCAACACCTCAGGTTAAACCAATGTGCAACTCTCTTCTGTAGGTGAACTGTGAAAGGAAACCCTTTTCAGGGCTCAAAGACCTGGTATTAAAAAAAAAAAAGAACCCCAAGAATAAGCAGTAAAACAGAGTTACCAAAAAGGAAAGCTTTCATCTTCAGCTCTGCCAAGAACAGAGTCACGAATATGTTCATAAGCAACCATCCGTACTCCACTGTATACTATAGAAAAACAAATGTAGAAGAGAGAGGTTTAAGATATTCATTTTTTTGTTTATACGTGGAAAAATACAGAGTTCTGCAACATGCAATCAGGCTCTGATCTTCACTGTATTACCATAGTAGCCAAGTGGCTTAAGCAGCCGAGAAAGGGAGGCAGAAGAGATTGAGCACAGCCTTTAACCAAGATGTTTTTGATCTAAGGGAGCCTTTCACCAAGCTGTTTCTTGCAGCAAACACAAGATATGCCAACATTTATAAAACTATTTACTTCACCGGCCATCTCATTGGCACTCTAAGATTGTTCAATTTCTAGCAGACTGCCTATTAAAGAAACCTCTGCCTTCCCTCCAACAGGTTTCATCCCTTTGAGATTTGCTGCTGTAGAAGACACAAAGAAATTACCTTTGTTTTCCCCCAAGTGAATCTAATGAGGAGAGGCCAGATATCAAATATGATGTCACTAATTTCACAGGTTGCTAGCGTACATTCAGTGAAGAATGTCTTTTCAGTCTCTGCCTTCATTAAAGGTGAAATTAACAACGTACAAAATCATATACAGAACTGTGTCAAACAAGGTAAGAGGGCTTTTCCTGACCAAATGGTGAATTTTGGACAGCAGAGATTAAGAATTTTCAAATTAAGTCAAATTTAACAGGACACCTTGAGACCAGATTACAATACACAGTACAATAAATCTTTTTCTTCTCTTCCCCATACCTCTCTCTATTTAAGCCAATAAGTACCTTTCATTGTGGTTAATATATGAACACATATAACTGATCACTGAAAACACTGTGGAGTAGAACAGCCTTGATCACATACAAAGAAATAGATATAGGTGTAAATATAGACATTAGAGGTGCACCGATACATCGGTCCCATATTGGATTGGCAAATTGAGAGTATCAGCAATTGGCTTTTATTGGCTCATGTGGCCAATAAATGCTGCGTGCATGTGCACAGCCACAGCATGCACACGGCCTGGAGCGCAGCCCGGCAGTGTGGAGACCAGCATTGGGCTGGTAAGTCTGTTGTGAGGGAAAGGGTGTGGGGGGCAGATCAAGGCCCCCGTGGTGTGAGAGGGAGTGGGGCTGGAGCTGGGACAGGGGAGGGGCAGGGGCAGATGCTGCCCAGCTGGGGCGAGGTAGGGCAGGGCGGGACATGGGATGGAGCTGTGAATGGCTCGTCCATGGGCAGGAGGGAGGGGGAGCTTTTGTTGCTACACGTGCCCAGGGAGGGCATGAGGGGCTTGTGCCTCCAGAGCTGTATTCAGGGCCGGCTGCCACTGCGGGCTGGGGCCAGGGCTGCACTGGGCTCTTGTGAGTGTGGGGCTGGCCCAGGCTGTGCTCAGGGCAGGCAGTGGCAGTGCTGGGAAGGGGGCTATGGCAAATTCTGGGGTGACTGCAGCCCCCCAGTAGTCCTGCTCCCAGCACTGCCACCGACTGCCTGAGCCCAGCCCAGCTCAACCCCCCCTGCCAGGAAGAGCCCGGCACAGCCTTGGCCCCAGTATGCAGTGGCAGCCCACTCTCATCCTGTGCACAGATCTGGGGGCACACGCCCCCCGTGCCCTCCCAGAGTGCATACAGTGGCAGGAGCTGCTCTCCTCCACCCTGTCCCCGGATGAGCTGCTTGCAGCTCTGTCCCATGCCCCACCCTGCCCCGGCTGCACCTGCCCCAGCCCCACTGCTGCCCTCACCGCAAGGGCCTCAATCTGTGCCCCCTATGCCTCTTCCCTCCTCCCAGCCCTTCCCCCAAAACAGACTCACTAGCCCGCTGCTTGTCTCCACACTGCTGGGCTGCATATTGACTATCAGATTGGTATCAGCTGATATGGCTCGTTAAAAATCGGCCATCGGTATTGGCCCAAAAAATCTCTATCAGTGCATCCCTAATAGACATAGATATTGGCAAATCCTTGCAGTCAAGGATGATTGTCTTCCATGACTGCCTTATCTGTGGGTCCAAAGATGGCTGACAAGACCGATCCAGGATTGACAGACTCTGTTGCAACTCAGGCACATGTCTCTATGCGGGGTGGATATCCCTAGATTCTGGATTCACTCCACAACATGCTGTTTCTGCTGCTCCCACTTTTCCATGTTCTGTTGTCATTATAAGGTTTCAAAGTACTGAGATCCTTGCAGCAGACTCTTTCTCCATTTCAGGTGGTCCAGGGTGATAGTCTCCTACAAGTTGATGTTGATGATACAGTTTTTCAAGTTGGCCCTGAGGACATCCTAAAGCTCTTCCTCTGCCCTCCTCTTCAGTGTACACCTTGACTGAGCTGAGAGAATAAGACTTGCTCCAGGAGTCTGGAACTGGACATCTGGGTAATGTGGCCAGCACAGTGAAGTTGATGTTGGATGATCGTTGTCTCATGGTGTTTGCTTTCAAAAGGACACAAATGTTGGTGCATCTGTCTTCCCACTGGATTTGAAGGATCTTTCACAGGCAGCATTGATGATACTTCTCCAGCAACTTGAGGTGTCTCCTGTATGTTGTCTATGTCTCATCTCTGTACAGTAAAATGGGGATCATGACTGCTTGATAAGCCATGAGTTTGGTTTCAGGTCTGATGTCGTGATATTCAAACACCCATTTCCTCAGGTGTCTGAAGGCTGCACTTGCATTTTTAAGGCAATGTTGGATTTCTTCATTAATGTCAGCTTCCTGTGAGAAATGACTTCCAAGGGATGGGAAATACTCAATGTTTTCCAGTCTCACCTCAAATCTGAATTACCAGAGTTAGGGACTGCTCATTAAGAGCTTGTTTATGGAGGACCTTAAACTTCAGAATGTTAAGCATCAGTCCCATTTTCTTGTATGCTTCAGTATGCCGTTCATTAGCAGAAAATACAATCTGTATTTCTGTTCCAATATAGCTTTTGACAAATACTCAGTTTGAGCAGATAACAAATGGTCAAAGTGCCTTGGCCTCTCCAGTTTTGATCTTGCATGCTCATTATGTACATCCTTAGCAATCTGACTTATTTTCCACTTCTTTGGACAATTCCTTGCTGAATTTCTGGTCGTTTGAGAACAATTTAGCCAAGTTCACCCTTTCCTTTGCATTGGGCTATTTTATTTGTACCTATGTCTGTAAATATCGTTTCTTCAAGAAATTGCCATTTCTTTTGAAGATCTTTCTTCTATAGTCTTGCTTCCTATAGAATCTTATCTACCAATTATCTACAGAATTTAGGCCTGCTTTCTTGAAAAGCATTGCCTTTATTCTACCATTCTCCCACCTTCCCTTCCAAAGGATCATGATGGACTATCATTTCATGATCATTGTTAACCCAACATGCCTTCCATCTTTTTCTTCTCAACGAATATTGCCTTATTAGTGGGTGCATCTACCCATGTGCATTTTATGCGCAATAACTGAAATTTCTGCATGGTACAGGTGTGTGTCTACACATGCAGGCCGAACTGCACAGTAAATATGGTGACTTATCCTGACTTGAGTGTAAATTTGATACCTGCATTGTGCAGGTATCAAATCTACACCCAATTAATTGCTGCACAGTAATGCACATGGGACTAACTTTAGTCTTCATGTTGGTCCACGCACAGCATTAATGCACTTTAACACTTGTATGTGTAGACGCCAGCCTATTTCGGCTTACTGCACAGTAACTTACTGAACAGTAAATTTAAAGTGGCGTAAATCCACGTGCAGATATGCCCAGTCACAATCAAATCTAGAAGAAACTCTCCAGTAGTTTTCTCCACCTTCTGTATCAAAAAGTTGTCCTCGACATACCTCAAACCCATAAGGCTGTCTGTCTTGCTACGTTACTTCCCCAAGTGTCTTCAGTATTTCACATATACCATAAACATACATATACTTTTGTCTGATTGTCTGATCCCCAGGACGTCAGAGCAGATTTGATTAATGGAGTCTGCTCTGCATGCGAACTAGTGCGCCCAGTGCTGCATAGTATGCATTTGTATAAACAGCAAAATACACGTCAGTGCTGAGAAAATGGTGGCGGTGTGCTTTTGAAATAAAACACCTTTGATGTGTTTTAGTTCAAAAGTGCACCACCACCATCTTCCCAGCTCTGACATTCATTTGCTATTTATACAAATGTATATGCCACAGCACTGGGCACTTTTAAAAGTACCCGGCACTGCAGTGCAAGCATGTATACAAATGCCCCAAGTTCTGTGCTCTGGATTATTTTGTTAGTTGATTAAAAAAAAAGCACAACACTCATCCCTCTAATGTGTATGGAACCCAGCAGGGGAACAAGCTCTGAGCATTTGTGAGCCCATTCACTTTGTGCTGCAGCATACAGAACTCCCTACATAATTTACAGTCTTTTATACCCACCCTCAGTGTTCCTGGTTACATGAAAGCAATATCTATGATGATTTTCAGTGCTTAGAGAATCTGGACAAAACCTTCTGAAGATTATCCTATCCTCATAAAAGCCTAGTTCACCAGTGAGAAAGCAAGGTAAAAAGCTTCATTATACTGATAGCAGCAGATCCTTTAAAAGGCTGCCTGGAAATAAACAGTGCTGCTAAAAAAGTGTGAAGCTAATCATGAGAACTGTGTGCAACAACTTCAGGCACTTCGGAACAAAGAAAGCATTGCAGCTCAGAGTGAGGCTGGGGAGAGGGGGTACTTGAAAAAACTGAGAATATTCACAGGGAACATAAATACAAGTACCTGACACATTCAGAGAAAATGCATGCACCAGAACTGAATATTTATAGACCGTCAGCAGCAGCAAACATTTGGAGATGCTATATTCATCGCATCCAAGCATAGACAACCCAGGCCAGAAGGCTACTACTACAGCTTTCCAAAAAGCAGCATTGTTCAACATAGGTGTTTCCAGCCCCAATACATTCAGGCTAAGGAAGAGGCTCCAAAAGGCACCCAGTATAAATGGAATTTAGGAAATTGTCCTGAACTCTTACAATCCACATGGTAATCTTCAGGCAGAAAGGTTTAAATCAGGAGTTATCAACATTTTTAGGCTCAAGGCACCCTCAAAAAAACACAAGTGTGTGGCTTTCGTTCATTTTTTTGACTATAGAAAAATAATAGCACAATTCTTCTGTTGCAAAGAGCTCAGAAAGACCAAAACAGGTCAGCTTGTTTTTAGCACTATGGATTCCTATTTGAAATTTCCAGATTTATTTTCTGACTCACATGTTTGCACACCTAACAGAGCTAATATTGAGCCACACCCTGTGGTACCCTTTGAAAGGATCTCATAGCACCTTAATTGAGCATCACTGGTTTAAACAAACTTCTGCATATGGCAGACCTCATATGTTTAAATTGGAGATCCAGGTAGGCTAGCACATTACTTTTTAGATTTATACCTCCAATGACTTCACCTATATCTATAGATATAGACAATCAGATTGTGGCACCATTGATAGTCTTACTCAGAACAAAAATGGAAGAGGGAGCAGCGACACTGAAATACATAATTCTTATGGAGCAGGTCCTCAAGGAATGCATTTTTAAGCACTTGGAGGAGAAGAAGGTGATTAGGTGGAGTCAGCATAGATTCACCAGCAGCAAGTCATGCCTGACCAACCTGATTGCCTTCTGTGATGAGATGACTGGCTCTGTGGATGTGGGGAAACTGGTAGATTTGGTGTTCCTTGATTTTAGCAAGGCTTTTGATATGGTTTCCCACAACATTCTCTTAGGCAAGCTAAGGAAGTACAGGCTGGATGAATGGACTAAGATGGATAGAAACCTGGCTAGAGCATCAGGCTCAGAGAGTAGTAATCAATGGCTCAATGTCTAGTTGGCAGCTGGTATCAAGTGGAGTGCCCCAGGGGCCAGTTTTGTGCAATGTCTTCATCAATGACCTGGAAGACGGCATAGAGCAAGTTTGCAGATGACACCAAGCTGGGGGGGAATAGTAGATACACTGGAGGGTAGGGCTAGGATTCAGAGAGACTGAGACAAATTGGAGGACTGGACCAAAAGGAATCCCATGAGGTTCAACAAGGACAAGTGCAAAGTCCTGCACTTAGGATGGAACAAGCACTGGTATAGGTTGGGAGTGACTGGCTGGGCAGCAGCTCTGCAGAAAAGGGCCTGGGGGTCACAGTGGACAGACAATAAGCTGAATATGTATGAGCTGGCAGTGTGCCCTTGTTGCCTAGATGGCTAATGGCATACTGGGCTGCATTGGTAGATGTGTTGCCAGCAGGTCAAGGAAGTCATTATTCCCCTCTGTTCAACGCTGGTGAGGCCACATCTGGAGTACTGTGTTCAATTTTGGATCCCCTACTACAGAAAAGATGTGGACAAATTGGAGAGAATCCAGTGAGGGGCAACAAAAATGGTGAGGGGAGTGGGGGACATGACTTATGATAAAAGACTGAGGGAACTGGGCTTATTTAGTCTAGAGAAGAAGAGACTGAGAGGGGACTTAATAGCAGCCTTCGACTACCTGAACTGGGGTTCAAAATAGGATGGAGCTGGACTGTTCTCAGTGGTAGCAGATGACAGAACAAGGAGCAATGGGCTCAAGTTGCAGCAAGGGACATTTAGGTTAGATATTGGGAAGAATTTTCTCACTAGGAGGGTAATAAAACACTGGAACAGGTTACCTAGAGAGATAGTAGGAGCTCCATCCTTGGCAGTTTGCAAAACCCAGCTAGGCAAAGCTTTGGCCAGGATGAGCTACTTGGGGATCGTCCTACTTGGAGCAGGAGTGGGACTAGATGACCTCCTAAGGTCCCTTCCAACCCTAACTTTCTATGATTCTCTGGCACCAGAGCTGGCTCTGTCAGCACTTTTGCCTTAATTTTCCCTTCTAATATTCCTCACATCTCTATCATATGCAACTTATCTACTTCACTACAAAGTGCCCCGTAGTGGAAGGTGCAATATTGCATGAATACTAGCTTTGATATCCTCTCCTCGGCTCTTCAAGAATTTCACTGGCTTTTCTCATGCCAAGCGCCATTTCACATGGGTATACTTAGGCCTAAAAAAAAAAATCTCAACACATCATCCATTTAATCTACAACATGCACAGTGCCAAACAGATACCCACGATCAGGGTCCTCTATCACTCTCAGCCCCCTTCCTCAATCCACATTTTTTGGCAGTCACCCTAACCCAGTGGGTTGCAACACTTTTTTCATTTGCAGACCCCTAAAAATTTTTGAGTGGAAGTTCAGGCCCCTTTGAATTGTGTGAATTGTAAGTGTGGATATTCACATACTTTTGATTGATCATAGTCAACTGGCCAAGTTTGCCGACGACACCGAACTTTGGGGTAAAGCATTTACACCCAAAGACAGGACGGCGATCCAGGCAGATCTTGACAGGCTCAGGAAATGAGAACATGATGGTGTTCAACACTGAAAAATGCAAGGTTCTCCACCTTGGGAGGAAAAATCTGCAGCATGCTTACAGGCTCGGTAGTGCTACGCTGGCTAGCATTACAGATGAAAGGGACTTGGGGGTCATGATTGACCACAAGATGAACATGAGCCTTCAATGTGATGCTGCAGCTAGTAAATCGAGCAAAACACTGGCTTGCATCCATAGAGGCTTCTCAGGCAAATCCCGGGACATTTGTACTCGGCCTTGGTGAGGCTTCAGCTGGAGTACTGCGTCCAGTTTTGGGCTCCACAATTCAAAAAGGATGTGGAGAAGCTTGAGAATCCAGAGAAGAGACACACGCATGAGCAGAGGTCAGGAAAACAGACCTTACGATGAGAGGCTGAGAGCCATGGGGCTATTCAGCCTGGAAAAGTGCAGGCTCAGGGGTGATCTGGTAACCACCTATAAGTTTATAAGGGGTGCTCACCAGGATCTGGGGGAACGTCTGTTCATCAGAGCGCCCCAAGGGATGACAAGATTGAATGGTCACAAACTCCACCACGACTGATTCAGGCTGGCCATAAGAAAGAACTTCTTTACTGTCCGAGCCCCCAAGGTTTGGAATAGACTGCCGCCGGAGGGGGTTCAAGCACCTACTTTGAACGCCTTCAAGACACATTTGGATGCTTATCTTGCTGGGATCCTATGATCCCTGCTGACTTCCTGACCCTGGGGCAGGGGACTGGACTCGATGATCCTCTGGGGTCCCTTCCAGCCCAAATGTCTGTGAAATCTATAAAATCTTTCATGGGCCCCTTAGACAGTTCCCCATCACAGGTTGGAAACCACTGCCCTAACCCTTTCCTTTCCCTTCCAACAGGAACACATCAGTTGCTCTACTGGGAGACTTTTCCTCTCTAGGAGAGAGTCTACTATTCTCTTTACCCTGTTTATTCTCTGCCTTGGGCTGTTAGCAAACAACTCCCTGTACGAAGTTGCTAACCTCATACTTCTTTGACCTTCCAGTTCTACGAGCAAGCTCAGCAAATAAACCATTCTACTGATGTCCTGTCTTCAGCTACCTTCAGCTCCAGCTCAGCAGACAAACCCCTCTGCTACTTTTCTAGCTCTCAGCTCTCTTCTGGCCTACTCAGGAAAGGAAGCAAACCAACCAGCCTGCCAACCAAATCCACCATCTCCAAGGACCCTTTTAAGAACCTCCCAACAAATCTCAAGGGCCTCTTCTTGTTCCTTTAATTAGCCCTATTCATCTAATGAGATCCAGATGAGAAGCACCTGTTCTGTCACAGGGGCACCGAACCCACTTTGCTTTAGGGGCCAGCCATCCTCTCGCTGAAGTGCTGAGTAATTGAAAATATTTAATTAGAGGATCTGATGACAAACTAGCATTTGTGATACAGATGTTAGTATCAGAACTAGACTGGACTGGCAGGTGCTTCCCTTGCTGGATGCTGCAGGATAGATTTGATGGTTTCATCAGTCACCTTCGGTTCTTGGTTCAGGAGCCTTTGGTAGTGCTCCTTGCAGCAGTTTTTGATTGACTCGTCGTCTTTGAGGCATGTACTGGCACCTTCAGATCTAAGCAGGGTGAGTCTGCAAGAGCTTGGTCCATGCATAGCCTTGACTGCACTGAAGAAGCTCTGCATGTTATGGCTGTCAACAAATTATTGGATGTGTTCCACCTTCTCTTCCCACCATTTATTTTTTTGATTTCTCAGATCTTTCTGTGGGCTTTAAGCCATTGAACAGTTCCCTGCTTCTGACTGGATGTAGGTTGGTTTTGCCAGTCACAGAAAGCTTTTCTCTTCCGATCGAGAAGAGCTTTGATCTCAGAATCATTTTCATCAAACCAGTCCCGATGGCATCGGGTGATGAAGCCAATTGATTCCATGCAAGCCTTGTGGATGGTCTCCTTTAGAGCTTGCCAATCCTCCTCAACACAAGTGTTATCATTTTCAATCCTAAGATTGATGAGTTTCTTATGTAGCCTCAGTTATATAAATTATACGGTTCTCCCACTGTGCCACAAACAGCTAGGCTGACTCCACAGCTACACGAAGGACAATAACTTGTTATATAACTACATAGAGCCTATAAGTATATCAGGGTCGTACATCAGGGCCTGGGGGAGCATCTATTTGCCGAAGTCCCCCAGGGGAGGACAAGAAACAATGAGCACAAACTGATTGAAGATTGCATCAGACCAGGCATAAAGAAAAACGTCTTTACAATTTGAGTGCCGAGGGTTTGGAATAGGCTCCCCCAAGAGGTGGTAAAATCACCCACCCTGGCGATCTTCAAAAACCATCTTGATGCCCACCTTGCTGGGGTCATCAGACTTCAGCAGTCTTCCTTGCCCAAGTGTAAGAGGGCTGGACCCCATGATTTGTAAGGCCCCTTCCAGCCCCTAACATCTATGGAACTAGATGTGACAGTGTACAGGAACTGTGAATACCCCAGGATTGCGCTGACACTGCAGGCAGCACAGTCTGGTGTGGGATGGGATTCCCGGTCATGAGACGAGACCAGGAGCCCTATCCCAAAGAGGTCAGGCTCAGTCTTATGAACCAGCATTGCTCTACATTCCTCACCCGATGATTAGGAGCCCCGTACAGTGGGGGTTCTGCAGGACCAGTGGTAGGGGTGATGGTAATGATCACAGAGCTGTAAGGACTCATAAAAAAGGCTGTAAAGACTGCACTGAAATGACTGCTGGCCTGACTATAGAGAAGCTTGCCTGGAGCAGCTGGGGAGCTTTGTGGAGTTCCTAACTGGCAGCAGTTGAGATGATTTCATGGAGCTGGACCAGGCAGCTGGTCTGAACATCTCTGGATTGGAGCAAACAGGTTAAAGACAGCCAGCCCCTGACAACTACCAAGGGTATGTGAGGGTGGTATAATACAGACAGGCCTGAGCCAGTTTTAAAGTAGGTAGCTCATATACCAGTAGCAGTCCAGGTACAGCAGTCAAACCACTCAAGTATCCACCCTGCTTCCTCTGCAAATTTTGCAGCCTGTGTTGAGCTTCGTGCTACAGTGGCTAAACTCCTAGCACTATCCAAGTTAGCTCAGGTATGTCCCACAGGGCAATCTTATCAATGACTCCAATGTCGACATAGTGTGAGTCTAATTGGCATTGCGGGTGGACTTCTGGTTAGGTGTGAATTGTGGCTTAAGAGTTCCTCCCCTCAGCAAGACAAGCAATTACCTCAGGGTGACAAATATACTAGGTTTGGCTCACTTTAGGGTATGTAAACCTATATGTGGCAATCCTGATTTCTTTGTTTGCCTGGGTTTTCTCCCGCTCTTCCTTCCAATAAAAGGTGTTTGTGGCTCTGTGTTTGAAAGAACTTCGAATACATGCAAGTGGAGAACCACATCCTAAAAAGGGGACTAAGAAATTGTATTTTAATTTGCCAGAATCAGAAGTCAGAGTCTAGGGGCTGGCTTAGGCTATGCTTTCACATATATTTTAGAAAATGACCCAGGGACAGATTGAACCAGCCCTTGCCGCTGCCACTGGCACAAGCAGGAGGGTTACAAACAGACACGGCCGTGTCAGGGCACAGGATGGCAGGGGTGTGGGGCACTGAAAGCAGCTTTCTAGCTCCCTGCTATGGAACAAGTCACTCACCTATGTGTCTGTAGACTGCGGGTGTTGCTCCTTGCCAGAGTTTTAGCAAGCCTTCCTCTTGAACAATCCCTGCTGCAGTACGCAGCATGCCACGGTAAGGCGCAGCTTCATGACGATGCGTGGCAGCTTCACCTTGGATCTGCAGGCGAGTTTTTGTGAGGTCCAGAGGAAAGGTCACTAATGGGAGACAATGTGGAATAAAAATGAGCAAGGTCCTGCCCTATGAAACAAAAAGTTGCAGGTCGGCAGCACGTGCTTGGGGCACTGCACTGTTAGCAGGTGCAGCCCTCCCTCTGGCAGAGCTCTGCTGACAGAAACAGAGGCAGGAGACATCATCTCCCAAGGGGACATAAGTTGCCTTTTGGGTCTGTTTTGTTTTTCCTTAGACCTGCAGTCACAGTGTCTTTTCAGCAAGTAGTAAAAATAAATCCAACACCCTTCATCTCATCCCATGCTATTCCCCTTCAAAACCCAGTTCTTTTCTTCCACCTGCTTTCTAAAAGAGTGAAGTTTGTTTCATGAAGCGCACAGTTTCTGCGAGACTTTGGTCTGTATTAATCCCACCTTGGTTTCTCTCTCTTATACACTGTGGGCAAAGCCGTGACATGAACAATGTGGGTGCTGGAGAAGGAGGCCCACTAATGCACCCATTACTTTTGTGGGGCCACCCTGCATTTGTAGCTTGTCCCCTAAGGCAGGGGTGGCCAACCTATGGCATAGTAGCACGGGCAGCCTCTGTGTGTGGCACATGGCTGACTGGGGAGGAGACAGGCAACACAGTGGCAGATAGGGCAGGGAGCAGAAAGCAGAGCAGGCAGGGAAAGGGAATCAAAGTGGCACCTGGAGAGAGTGTGGGGCTAATTTGTGGCCTGCCTACCAAAAATTTAGGCCCCTAGAGAGACAATACACACTACAGGGTCAGTAACATCTCATCCATATGCGCTGTACAGATTAGCCTAGAATAGACTGGCCTTTGGCTGGCACTTGGTAATATGTCTGAGCACCCTGCTGATACAGAAGGAGAAGTAATCCACACCAGCAGCAGGTTCACAGCCTATTATTTTCACCAGTGGAACAAGGCAGGGCTGGAGGGGAAGGAGGAGTTTACCTGAATTCCTTCCCTGGGCAGCTGTAGGGCCAGTATAGCCACTGACCAACTGTCCTCACCCCAAAGACACGTGACAGCCGTTACACTACTAGTGCCCTGACACCACCGCTCATCATGCTGACCAACTCTTGTCTTGCCATTTCCTTGCACTTTGCCATCTGTCTGCAATCGTGTCGTCTCTTGCCTTAGACTGTAAATTTTTTCAGGCGCTAACCACCTTTTGTTCTGTATTTGTACAGTACCTAGCACACAGGGATTTTGTCCATAACCAACCTATTATTATACAAATAATAATGTTTAAAAGACTAGCAAAACAAGAGAACCCAGTAGTCAGTAATTAAAGATTTTTTTTTTTTTTTTTGGCGAAAATCAAGTTGGTCTAACAAGTCCTGATTGCTTTTTCCTTTAGTTTAGACCAATACGGCTACAACCTGGATGCCTGTAGTCACTAGAGCACTGCACCTGGTTTGCTTGTCCAATATAATGGATATTAACCGGAGAGATGTTAGACAATGTATTTCTGATCAGGACACTACTGTGTTTGGGTCTCTCCATCTTTCCGCCTCACATTTTGACTCCAGGTTATTGCATGCCTGTCTCGATAGGCAGATCTGCCATAACTGGAAACACCACTTTCCAAACAAGACTAGATTATTTTGGCCACCCGAACTAAACATAGGAGGCACGAAAATGTGCAGCCTTTCACTACCATAGGGGATGGCACATTCTCCTTTTTTAATATTCTGGCAGAAACAGAAAAAGGTCTGTAAATCATGCACAACATGCCCCAGTTCCTGAATGCAGCCCTTTGGTCCCAGCTGCAAAAGTGAACGTCTGAAATGCCAAGGAGCGGGGGCACATCTGCAAAGCTGTAAACTCCTGGAAGCAACATGGAGAAGAGAGGGCATGCTGAAGCCAAGTGAAGCAGGGCAGGAGACTTCCAGGCACGCCGCTCGCCTCCCATTAAATCACTCCCCCTTTAATTAAACCCCGGGGGTCAGTACCTAGTTCTGCCACAGCTGCTGCACAGGCTGAGAGCACAAACTTGCTGGATCGGGGCCATCTCTCTGAAAGAGGCAAACTTTTCTCTTCCTCTGGGGGTAACATTCAGCAGGGAGCACCGAGGCTAACCCCCCCACCAAAGAAATGACCTGTCGCACACACGCACGCTAGTAGCAACAGGGCAGCCACTGTCTGCGAGCCCCACTTCTGGGGGTCATTGTAATGCTCCAGAAGCAGAAGGCCACTCGGCGGCCAGGGTGCGAGCACTAAGCGTGCTCCTGGGGCTGCTCAGTGACAAGCACAGGTCTCCAAAGGAGGTTTCTGGGAAGTGTAGTTTTCCGTCTGCCAGCCACCAGCTCCCCCCCTCACCCTGTCCGGGCATAGCACTGCAATTCATCCTGATATTACGCACACCCCAAGCCTATAAGAAACTGTGGGATTTGTCGAACGAACCATTTTGGAATCTTTTTATTTGCCTTCGGGAGCCACCCAGCACTAGCTGAGGCCTTGTAATGATTTGTTCGCTGTCTGGGTCAGGCGCACACAGGAGTCTGTAAGAAAACGCCACTTCTGTTTGTCCTTGGAACAAGGTATTTAGCAGCTTTGTTGGAATCTGACGGGGCTACACGGTGGCCTCAGACTTCAACCTCCAGGCTGACAGCCGTGCACCTTAGCACCCACACCACGCCAGCCCCCAAGCAGGCTACGGGCATCACACAAGCGCAGAAAAAGAGAATACCTTCATGCACACAGCTTAGTCATGAAGCCTTTTTTTTTTTCCAAAGCGAAAACAGATTCTCATGACTCCAGAAGCTGCGGCTTCAATCAACATCCCAGACATGATGAGCTTGCTGATAAAGCCACGAGAGTTGGGAAGACTCAAAAGAGGACAAAACTGAGATCTGAAAATTAGTTAGCAATAAGACACTGGTCTATATTGGCCTTTACTTCCATAGGTCTGGAAGTGTCTAACACAGATGGGGGAGCCTTCCAGTGGTTATTTTAAAGATGGGGAAATAAGGCATCGAGAAAATGAGTAAATTGTCCAAGATTACTGCAACAGACTATGACTTGGTTTTAATATTTCGGGTTTAAATGTGTCTATGCTAGCGTGATGTTAAATGCCTGTTTCCCTGAATAGTTTGCACACTGGGCAGGATGGGTTAATCGTGCTTGGAGATGGAGTTGTGGAGATTTGCCTAAATACTCAAGTCGGGGTCACAGGATGTCAAGCAGCCCGTGCTGACACATCAAGCGAACTCCAGGCGAAGACCTGAAGGCGCTCTGCTGTTTCTGGTGCTGGGGGGAAACTCCTGAAACAAGAAGACAGTGCACAAGGAGAAGGTCCTGAGAAGGGAGCCCCCTGAGACATGAGGAGAGCGGCAGGAGGGGAGTGAGCTGAGACAACAGCCGGGGTGCTTTTTCCTGACAGAGGCTGCTCTGGCTTCGGGCAGGAGGACTCTGCCTGCTGCAGCGCTGTGACCAGTAACACTTGGTTTGTTTTAGGAAGACCGGCCTGAATTTACCTGAATTTGAATGCCAAAATTGTCAAAATTATGCCTACAGCATCAGAGGGCAGGAAACTAGAGTTTTTGTCTAAAATCTGATTGTATGTACTATTTGCATGAAGCAAATAAAATGATAATGCAATAAAAAAGACGGGTCTAATGAAAGGTCCCTGTATAATTACGTAAGTCAATGCACATTGCTTCACGTTGGAAAATTAAACACATCATCATTTCATTAGGACCAGAAAACTACAATGTGAAATAAGGCTTTATTTAATTATCTGTGCTTTTTTTATCCCCATATGACAAAAATGGTGTGCTGGGGTCATATTTCACTTTGGACAGAGCTGAGCCGGGACAGAGACGGGTTGTCGAGGGCATCGAGGTTTCCAGGGCAATGGAAGATAGGGCATTCTGTCCCTATGTGGTTTGTGGTCTGTGGGGGGCACCGCGTTCACAACTGGTACTTGGTGTCAGGCCCATCTGATGCATGTTATGGCAGAAGTGGCCATAGTCAGTTAGGAGTCCACTGAGGTGGACACAGGAGTGTCTGCCCAAATCAGAGCCGGGAGGTCTCGTAGAGGGCTTTGGGATGAACGTTTAGAGCCCGCAGTTCTGAGGCCCATCGTTCTTCCCATAGCTGCTCAGCCCAGGCATCTGGGGAAGAACTTTTGGAAGGAGAGCGCGGGTGGTGCAGGTGGGCAATGAGCGGTCTCCTGGATTGGGGGTGCTGCCCAGCTGGAGGGTCTGAGTAGATGTGTAGATGTAGGTAGCAATTATGGTTTAGTTCAGCACAGCAAAGGAAGTGAAGGCATTACTGCTCATGGCAGATGTCAAGGGGAGCAATACTGCTGTAAGTGGGAGCTGTGATGTAGGGGTGGAGCGGATGCAGCCAGATATGACTCTCATGTTATTGTTGAGTGCCCTGTTGACTTTGTGAGTGTGGGTATTTCTGCACCACACTGGGGTACAGTATTCAGCTCTTGGGTATGCCAGTGCCAGGGTGAATGCCCGAAGAACAGTAGGGTTAACGCCCCACCTGAGGGCAGCTAATTGTTGGAGTGGTTGTTGCGAGCTTGTACTTTGGCTGCCAGTTGGGTTCGGTGTGTCTTGTATGTGAGGGTGCAGTCCAGGGTGATTTTGAAATACTTTGTGTGGCTTTCAAAAGGGATGGAGTTTGTTCCCATTCAGTGTTGTTTATTATCTGTGCTGTATGAAATGTAAAAGATAAACGAAAAGCACACTAGCCCTGCTTCAAAGCTAACCAGGACTTTCTCATGCTAACTCGTGATAGCATGAGAAAGGCCTGCTTTAAACACATGCAGCCCATGTGTCTGTTCCACCATACTGGTTTTACATAGGTGCAGCTCCAACTGAAATTCTTTGCAGGCTTTGGTTTCTATTCAACAGAATAATGGTTTATTTCATAAAACTAAAACTGAAGTAAGAGAGTGGAGACTCGGGCTCACAAGTTGCATCTTGGTCGTTTCCATTGACCAGGAGTTTTAACACTTGAGGAATTACAAATGTTCTTGATGCCATAGGAAATACCTGGCAAGCTGGAATTCCTTGATTAATCAAGAATAAAATCAGCGGTCACATGGGCAAATATGATCTGCTGAGGACGAGTCAGTATGGCTTTTCTAAAGGTAATTACCACCTCACCAATCTGCTGGAGTTCTCTGAGGGTGTTAACAAGCATGGGGACAAGGGGGATCCAGTTGACATAATATATTTGAACTTTCAAAAAGCTTTCAGCAAGGTCCCTCACCAAAGGCCACAGGACTGGAGGGAAGATTCTGTTGTGAACTGAGAGCTGGTTAAAAGGTAGACCTGTTATGGGGTCCAGATGAAGCCCAGAGAGAGGGGCTTGGTGCATAAGGCCTATTGTGAGGTTCAGGCCAGCCCAGAGACAGGGGTTGAGCGCTTAAGAGACCTGCTGAGCATCCTGAGAGCACAGATCCCTGAGTGAGTGAGGGCTGGTAGGCTGGAGAACTTACTCCTATAGACTCGCTGGCCTGCTAGCAGGGCCAGGGCCCAGAGCGGGGCCAGAGGCAGCCGCAGCAGGAGACTGCAGGAGCCAGAGGGGCCTGGAGCTCTCAACTGGCCCGAGATGGGCCAGGGCCTAGGAGAGGCCAAAGGTACAGGTGTAGCCACAGCCAGAGGAAGGGGTCAGAGAAACTGAGGCCCAGAATGAGGACGGCTGGGACATGACCATCAGATGTAGAAAAGGGGTCCAATATAGTGCCGAGACCAGGGGGCTACATGACAGCCAGTGAGATGAGGGCTCAGAAAGAGAGAGAGCTGGGGTCAGGGGAGCCCAGAAGAGGGACATCAGTAAGGGGCCAAGGAGCTTATAGCTAAGGTTGTTGGCCAGGGACAGCGGGAGATAGAAGCCAGGGCCAAAGCTGGTCCTGGATATGACCAAAAACTGCATCCTACTGGGGCTTGGGGTCACAGTGGTGGGACTGCTTATGGCCGAGCAGCCCCTAGAAAGTACTACCAGGGCCAAACCCCACAGAAGGCCAAGCGAGGGACCAAGGGATCCGGCAGCCCGGAGGGGAGTTGAGCAAGGGGCCGAGGGATCTGGCAGCCCAGGCAGTGGCTGAGTGAGGGACTGAGGGCCTAGAGACTCAAGTGGGGCTGTGGGAGGGACTGAGCAGTCTGAAGGTCCAGAAGAAGGCTGTGTGGGAGACCGAGGATCTGAATGCCCGGAGGAGGGCTGCATGAGTGTAAACACCTGACAGCAAGAACATTTATTATGATGCCATCTTTGAGGCATGGGGCATGGTATAGGGAAGGTATGTAGCCATGCAATTAGCCCATAAGAAAAAGGACCACAGCCACCAAGTGGTCACTAGAGCAAAACCAGGTCTGGAAAGCCCTGGGGCAGCCTCTCTCTTATGACCATAAAAGACTTCAAGATGAAGACGTGGCAAACAAATGAAGGAGAGGCTTCCCAGAGCTACAGGACAAAAAGGGAATTTTTGCCCCTCCAGGGGCTTACAGCTGCCCCTAGGGATGCCACACCTGGGAATGGGTCAAGTTTGATACCATGTTATTCCTTGTAGTCAAATCACAAGCCAACAGAGGAGCTGCAGAAAGATTTCACCAAGCTAAATATGGGCAAAAAACTGGTAAGTGAACTTCTTTTTAGAAAAATGGAAGGTAAGTCCTGAACTAGATGTTATGACTCAAGAAAGAGATCTTGGAGCCTTTGCAGACAGTTCTCTAAAAACATCAGCTCAATGTGCAGCAGAGGCCAAAGAAGCTAATAAAGTTGGGCATCTTTAAGGAAGGGATTGAAGACGAAATGGAGAGCATCACCACGTAATGGAAATGACTTTCAATGAAGCATTGGATGCACTGTCAAGATGCTCAAGGATGCTTGATTTATTTTATGAGTCTGCAGAGATGTACATTTAATTCTAATGATGACAGGACTAAAGAAACAGTGTCTGATCATTTTGACCTAGCTTGCTATGTTTTTAAAACACATAATGTATATATGAATACACCATGATCCAGAGGATCTTTGGTTACTCTGTGTGTAGCAACCGTTGGTCCTCTGGATCATGGTGTATGCTCAAGATGTCTACAACCATCACACCAAGACCTTTAACCTATACGCCTAGACTAGAGTATGGAGGAGTGGAAGCTGCCCAAGACCTACCATCTTTCTTTTAGACCGTTGAGACAGAATCCTAAGGCCGGACCAGATCCAGATGTTCAGTGCCTCGATGGCTGTCGCTTCTGCCGGAGAAGAGCAGGTAAGAACTGCTGCTGACTGCCCAATGCCTCATCAAGGGCACGTTTCTGTCCTTAGCTCTTAGCTCTTCTCTACGGTGAATTCGACTCGCTGCACTCAACCCACTCCTGCACAGATACGTTATGGGGCGTGAGGCTGTGACTGTCCAGCTCCCTATGTCTGCCTTCCCCTGGCATGAAAAAATCTGGGGGAAAAAGAGGACAAACGAGCACCCTCTTAATTTAGTGCTTGGGCTGGTTCGTCCCTTGCCCTGCCCTGATAAGACTACTGAGAATTACATTATTACTTTACACAAAGAATTTGGGAATCCACTTTGTATGACGTACTGTAACTCGTGCTGTACCGTGCAGTGACATGCTGGACTTCCAGAGCATGGCAAGGTGTGCTACAGTTAACGTCTCTGCTCGCACACCAAGGACGGTTGGTTTGATAGGGTTAATTTGCTAGGTTTTCAGTTGCCATGGTGATGGGTGCAGCCAAAGCGCCTATGTAGAATTTCTCTTCTTCAGAATCTGCCCCTGCAAAAGTGCAGCTTCAAGTGTACAGACTTTCATTTTTAGCTTCGGGAAATAAACTTAAGTTGATTTATACCATGCTTATCTGGCAAAAAATGTTCTCTTCTCATGGGGTCATTGGGAAAAACAGATTGAGAGAAGAATGCTTTCTTTTGGACAGCTTGTGGATTTGGAAGCCAGACTTGTTAGTGTCTGCAGGGGTCAGTGAAAACAGCTGAGGCTTAATTCTTCTGAAATTCTGCAGGAAACAGCTTCCCTGGTAAGGACCCCTCTTTTATTTTCTTTTCATGGCAGGGATGAATAGCGTGACACTTTGGATTTTGTCCGAGGTTGGTCTGATAAAAGCCTGCGCATGGAAGAAGGCAGAATGGAAGAGCAGCGCTGAGATCCCTCGGAGCGCTGCCAGAAGTCAGCCCAGCTCGGCCACTCTCCCAGATAGAAGATAATCTCAATTACAGGATGTGCCAAAACAACCATAGACCGGCTCAGTGGCCCTGACCTCAGAAATAATGCTCTAACCCCAGGGACTTCGTACCAGAAAAATTTTACCAGCTATATAGCTGTGCCAGCACAAGGCCCGAGCTCTGAATACTTGTTGTTTTGTAAAAACACAAGCTTAGCAGACACCAGAGGCCGAATCCTGCAGGCTTTACACAGGCCATCCCCCTTGGGGAGAGTCGGTAGCAGAATTATTTGTGTAACGGGCTGTGGGATTCATGGGCTTTCATCAGTGGGCTTTCAACCTTGTTTCATTTGCACATCCCTAAAAATTTTCAGATGGAGGTGAATTGTAATTACCATTGATCACGGTCATCTTTTGCAGACCCCTTAGACACAGCCTGCAGACCCCCAGGGGTCTGCGGACCACAGGTTGAAAACCACTGGTCTAGTCTGTCTTGACCTGCCTACATTCGCCACTTCCTTACAGCGCACCCTGTGCACCTTCTCCGCAGCCTCGTCCACCCTTTGACCACAGTTGTGGTATTACCAGGGCCCAGGCTTTGTCCCATAGTGACAGCTAGGATGAGCTCCTGATACGGGATTCGAGTGTGACCCCTGACTGCTCAGAGCTGCCAGGTCTGATTTGGGCTCCCAGCAGTGCACCTGGTGTGCCGTGGCTAGGAGAGGGCAAGGCAGGATGCTCTTGACCTGGCAGACCCCTAGGTGCCACCCATTTGGTTCCCTGTAGCCATACAGATGTACGGTTAAGCAAAGGGATGTTTCTCTAGGGCTGGCAGGGGAGGGAAGTGTTGTAAATGCTGTGGGTGCCAGTGACTTAAGAAGTCACATCTGAGATAAAACAATGGCTCCTGGCTTGGGCCCCAAGGCATCCAGTACAAGGTTAGGGCTCCTGAGACATAGGGGAGGGAAGATACACATTGGTTTTTTGCCTAAATTCAGTGCTTGGTGTGTCTTCTCTGCACAACTCCTACCGCCCAACAGTTCCTGACTCTATTTTTAATTTACAAGTCCTTTCCTGCACTGGGAGCAGAGGGCAGAGCCCAGGTCTTGCTCCAAGGGCTGTGCTTTCTTAACTGGGGCCCTGAATCTCACTCTCTTTTTATCTTTTGGTCCTGGGGCTCCTTTACACTTGACAGCCATAGGGGCAAGGGAGATACTTTTGCCCATACCTAACCTGTGGCCTGGTAGTTAGGACCCTGTTGGGAAGCAGGCAATGCAACTTCAAAGCCCCTCTGGTGATGGAGGCGGGGGGGCGCCACGTATACAACCTAGGTCTCTCATTGCTTGGGCAAGTGCCTTAACCACTAGGCTCTTGGCCTATAAGGTACATGGGCTCTCCCCTGACATCAGCCACTAATCATGATTTCTCTGTGACTCAAGGTTTGCAGACGTCCGGGGAACGGAAGTATTTCCAGGTGGATCAGAATTGCAGCGGAGTGAAAGGAGAGGTGGAGGCCTTGGGGGAGCTGTTCTGAGCATGCTCAAAAGGCCAAAATGCAGATATCTTAGTGACTTGGTGGCTGTTGTGCAGGGTGAATTATGATTGTATTTAGTGAATTTGATGCTTAAAAGATGTGTGAGCGCCTCTGGGAGGTAAATTAGTATATGGCTCCTAAGGTCTACACACATCAGATCACAAACATGACTGAACAACCCTCCTGTGCAAAATCGTTGTTAGGAAGCAGCTAGAGTTACCCAAGAGGAAAAGCACATAAAGCCTTTTCCATCTGTTCATCGTGTTAACCACTGCTACTAACAGAGGCCATCTCACTGTGCTGGCAAGAGAGGAACATAACAAAATCTGGTCTACATGACATCTCTCTTGATTGCTGCCTGCGGGCCACTGTATTTTTAGAGCTCTCTCTCTCTCTCTATATATATATATGTACACACACACACGCACACACACACATATATACATAGTATATATACACAGACACTAAAGATCATGAGCAGATCTAGGATTTTGGAAAGGCAGGGTACAGACAGGCTTTGACTCTTGGAGGTTGCGGGGAGAGGGGTCTTCAAAAAAATTAAACCAGTTCATTGATTCACAAGTCCACCTAAGTGAAGGAGCAATCTGATCGGTGCCCCCTCCCCGCCTCCGGTTATGATTTTCAAATTCTACAGTGGGGCTCTCATCTCTTCTGGGGTCTCAGCCCTCCCCTCCCTGACCTCCCCCTTGATTTGCACCCTGGGTATTGTGGTACATCATTGCATGTGACACAACACATTTTTTTCCTGATAAAAAGAAACTAGAAGTTTTGCTAATATGCTAGGGCCTAAAGCTATATTTTTCAGATTAAGAGCTAAGCAAAATCAAATAACTTTATTGGAATGTCGATTATTTTGCTGTATTACACATTATGTATTGGTCCTGGGTATGATACTAAACTGAATTCAATGGGGGAGCCTGGTGGGAATATGGTGGGGCTACTTGTTGTGGAGTAGCTCCTATAAAATACTACAATGTTGCAACCTCTAGAGTAAGGAGCATATAGGGTGCCTCACAACTCTGGTCCCTGCTGCTTCATGGGGTACTCCTTGCTTGGAGAAAAGCTATGGGACATCACCCTGGCAGAAATGAGCCCTTGATGGGGTATTAGGCAGTCAGCAGCAGTTCTTATCTGTTCTTCTCCGGCAGAAGCTACAGCCATCAAGGCACTGAACATCTGGATTTGGTCTGGCCTTTGGATTCTGTCTCAATGGTCTAAAAGAAAGATGGTAGGTCTTGGGCAGCCTTCACTCCTCCATACTGTAGTCTAGGCATACACATCGAAGTTGTTGGTATGATGGTTGTAGACCTCCCGCACATACATCACGATCCAGAGGATCAATGGTTGCCACACACAGAGTAACCATCAATCCTCTGGATCATGGTGTATGCATATATAAAAATATTATGTATTTAAAAAGCATAGGTCACAATGATCAAAAGCTGTTTCTTTAGTCCTGTAATCACTAGAATTAAATGTACATCTCTGCAGACTCATAAAACAAATCAAGCATCCTTGAGCATCTCGACAGTGTATCCAATGCTTCATTGAAAGTTATTTCCATGCCTTAGTTGATGTTCACCTGAGTTAGTTTCCACACTTAGATTAACATTTTTTAACATAAATGCATTAGTAAAACATTAAGCCCATTAAAAAGGAGAGAGGGTTGTTAACACCTGTGGAATTAAGTGTTTTAAAGGAATTGGGTTGATTATAATGAGCCAAGAAGTCAAGTGACTCCCTCCCTGCTGCCTGAATAGAAATGCTGCTGCCCCTGCCAGGCAGTTTGTTTTAAACTTTGGATGGGCCAGGAACCTAAGGGAGGTGCAACTATACCACTGCATCCCCCTAGATCCACCCCTACTAAAGATCTTAAATTTCTTATAGGGCTCTAGGGAGTAATTTGTTCCCTTGGTAAGAAAGCAGGGCTGGAGTGGAAGTTCTTTTAATAAAGGTTGTTGAACACCTCCCATGTCTATGAAGTTGTCCAGAATAGCTTTAATTCCAGAATAGCTCTAATAGGCATGATTCTGCCTCAAGGACTAGATCAATTTTTGGTTTGGGGGGGTGTTTTTAGGATGACAAGACATCCTAGGGTGCTTTGGGATCTTTTTAAGGGTGCTGTGCAGTGCTAGATATGCAAATACCTACACATGTGTCACAATATAAACCCTGAGATTTCAATTAGGAATACTTAGTGTCAAAAACATTCTGCCCTGTTGTGATCTTTCTGAGTTCTTTCTAACAGAAGTATTGCTCTATTATTTCTTCACAGTCAAAAAAACAAGTGATAGCTAAGAGCTGGCTTTGCGTCTAAGAGGGCTGACTACCACTGGAGTAGACGACTTTCTGAGGTCCCTTCCGGCCTTTTTTTTTATAATTCTATAATACACTTCTACTTTAAGTTACTCATAACTTTTTTTAACTATTTAAGCTGATCATTTCCAGGACCATGTTTGCTTCAGACTGAAGATTTGTACGAAAAAAAAGTTTCAGCCAGAATGACTGAGGCTGGGAAGTGAGTCACTCCGAGAGAATAGGAGCTTGTAAAAAGTCCTGCCCAGAGGGTTTAACCGCAACCTCGTGCCCTTGTGCACACGTGGGTTTGCAGTCTTAATGTTCTTTTAGCCTTGGTTCTCACATTTAATTAAAACAAATAACCCAGCAGCTGCCCCCTGAGCTTTGCATCAGTTATTCACAGGCATTTGCAGCCTCAGGGTCAGCTCCATCAGCTGCAGCAACAGATGGGTTGTGCCAAGCTTACACGTCTGTTAGGTAACGTCACAGAGCACTGCAGATGAGGGTTGTGGGCAATGTAGTTCTTCTGCCTTGCGTGCCCTTTTCATGCATAAACAGATGATGTCAAATTTTATTAACCTGAGTGGACTTCATGCTTGAATCTCCTGCCAGCACGTCAGATTCTTGTCTCTTTCCCTGTGGCAGGTTGACCTGACTGGCTGTCTGGGGCCTGAGTGTCTCGTTTCCCGGGCAGAGAGCAGCTGGAGGCAGTGGCATGGAAGACAGATTTTGTTGGCTGACCTGGAATAACCTTGGGCAGCGTCGCAGTCTGGAGAACGGAAGCAGCCAGTGTCAGAGCAGTCTGTCGCGCAGCCGCAGCCGGCCCCTTGGAGAATGGATGCAGCTCTCGCTGTCCTGCTGACAGCAGTGCTGACCTTGATTATTGGGAAGCTGGTTTTGTTCCGGCTGAGATGCCCCAACGCCCCACCTTGCATCAGCGGCTGGATCCCGTGGTTTGGAGTGGCATTTCAGTTTGGGAAGGGTCCTCTGGAGTTCATAGAACAAGCCAGAGTCAAGGTAACAATGGGAAGGGTTCATGTGCTACAGTGCCGGCGTGCGCAGGGGACCCCACAGGCCAGTACTGGGGGAAAGAGAAGCTTCAGCATTAAAAGCTCCCACGCAAAATATCTTTACTCTGTTGTTGTATTTATTAAATCATAGAAGCATTGAGATGGGAGAGGTGAAGCGTGGGGCTTGCTGAGCTCTCTTGGAGGTGCTAGTGCGTTCCTCGGTGGGCTCAGTACACAGATACTGAGCGGTACTTCCTGTGCTTCATCCTACTTGAACTCTCTAGTTGCAGTTTTGCTTTCTTCACCCATGTCTCGCACTTGAATAGTAGATTAGGTCTGCAAAATGGTCTCTGCTACCCCTTTGCACACAGTCACCATAGTCAGCTGCAAGAGTGCAGACATCACTATCGTGAAATTAGCTCAAATGTCATGAAATGTGAAGCAATGCTAATAATTTCTGTGGCTTTTTTTTTTTTGCATTCTTTCTAAGCCTTCCAAGGTTTGTGTTTCTAAACTGTTCTCTTAAACCAGGAGTTTTAGGAACTTGGGGTAAAACACTTCAGGTGAGCAGCTGGACAAGGAACGTGCCTGGGTTCTGCTCTGGCTATTCCAGCTGTGCCACAATCTCACTGCTCCTGTGGTTAGAAACTTTCTTTGGGTAGCTGCTTTGAATGAAGCAGTGATTGAGCTGAACTAAACTGAATAAACTGAAATGAAGGAATTAGTCTCTCTGCACCCACTGAAGAGGGCACAGCTGTCAGCAGGCCTGTGCTTTCACAGCTTGTGTTTCCAGGGGCTTTGCCAGTGAGTTCCCCTAGTCCAGTAGTTTGATTTTCTTTCAAACTTTGTCAGCAAACAACATACTGCTTGAATATTTTTTTTCTTTAAATGATTTCATAGATCATAAGGTGTTGAAGCCATACTATATTACACTTTCATGTTTAATTCTAATTACATATATTTCAAGTGAAAAATTCTGACTTAAACCCCCACTGATTTTTTTTTTATTAGCCCTATTATACAGGACATGCTTCAATAAAAAAACCTGTAATCTGATCAAGTCATAAAAATTTATAGTAACAGTAAACAATACCAACAACAGAGATTTAACACCATGAGGATATGATCAAACTATTGACATCAATAGGAGTCTTTTCCTTGACCTGAATGGTCTTTGGATGGACCTGGCCTTAAAGTACAAATACAAACAATTAAATCCACACTGAGACACAGGAAGAGTTCATCTTGATTAGATAAGCAGCCTGAGATAAATGGTCAAAACTGTATCTTATTAAACTCGGCTTCTTTCACAACAGGTTGTCTATAAAGTCCAGATAATTCAAACATAATAATCAACCCTATCCGTGTACATAAATTATGATCTTTTCTTTGCCCATGTCTGTGCTCTAACTGGGAGTAGAAAATCAAGTACAGTTCTAAGGCTATAGATTGTAAGTTAGCTACAAAATCTTTTCTTTGCATAATAACGCTGTTACTTTAAAATAGGACCTGTTGCCAAATGTCAGTGATATGCGTACCAATGTTGTTGCTGGCCCTCTACTTCCTAAGATCTTTGCTGCATGTGGAAACGGAAGCTGTTTTGTCCTCAGAGTTTCTTTGCTCTTTGATGGAGCAGATGCACATGCTGTGTTTTTTGTCATGTACTGTTTAGCGTGAGGCATATGTCCCCTTTTCTCAGCCTGAGGAACTGCAGACCTCCTATGGCCTCCAGCTTCAGGCCAGTGTCCTTTTGCTGACATGGTAGAGATTCAAATGTTTAGCTGTAGAGACTCCCTGGTTCATCACTGACCAAAACTAAGACAAGGCCCACGGAAACTTTACCTTGGTTCGTCCTTGTTTTTATTGTTTCTCTTACCTTAATTAAAAGACATTCAGACTGAAGGTAACATGATGCCCAGAAAATAACATTACTCACTCCCCCTTATACCTGTAAAGTTGATTCAAGAAAGTTGAGAGGCCATGTACACACTACTATTTTTGATATAGGGCATCTATGTGAAGAAACTTCCTACTTGGAGACTGGGAAGCCAGAGTCCTGGTGGAAATGTTATGAAGCCATCTGCATTTTCTGTTCAAATCCAGCTGAGGTCAGTAAGAACTGAAAATCGCTACCAACAGATGATGCCAGTCAACAGATGGTGACTTGAGGGACTTCACCCCGTTCTCAGTGGGCAGGTGTCTGCATCAGCCTTACCTGAATTCTTGAGAAAGAACCCGAGGGCTAACTAGGTCTGGAGACTTCACTTCTCATCTACAAGGTAGCTTGGCCTGATCTTTCATGGGAATATTCAAGCAAGATTTTCTGCCCACTATTTTGCAAAGGCTTGTCATAAACATAGAGGATACCTAAGATTATATTGTCCTTTGATCTCTGTCTGGCACCATTCACAAGCCCTTAACTCGCCTAGCTCACCAGTGCTTTCTTCTGAAATCCAGCTTCCATACTTAGATACCAAAGTAGCTTGAGCTCCATACAGTCTTTAGTGTACTGTGCTCCTCATAGCAGTAACTCTGTAAGGAAAAACCATAGCTCCCAATTCATAGCAATAGCCCTGCAGGGAAAAAACAGAGCTCCCAGTTCCTACTGGCAACTGAAGTGGAGACAGACTAAAGCGCCAGGTCCAAACCCCTCTCATAGGCACTTCTGCTTAGGTGCCTGGCTCAGACCTGCGCACTAGACTTCCCTGCCATCTTTGTATCTGTAACACCTAAAGAGGAGGCAGCTAATCTGGGGCAAAGTACAGCACCTGGGGTAACTCATGGGCAGTCTGGGGCAGCTGGTCAGGACTGCCCTGTGCACTGCTGCCATCTGTCACAACCACAGTGCAGGTTGTTATCTGACACCCCCAGGGACAGTCCAACCTGTATTACAGTCCCTCTGGCATGGCTGTCTAGTGGACGTGGAGGACCAGGTCTCCATGATCACTCCACCAATACAGCTTCAATTAGATCTAGAACTCATACTGGCAGAAGCCATAACAAAAGTTATGATGCAAGAAACAATAAAGAAACTGCAGTATGATTTACAGGCTAAAAGTGTACCTAAAACTTAATTAGACAACACTGATATAGTACAAACAAGATCTAAGAGAGGAAGGGACCCCTCACATCTAAGATACAACATCAAAATAAAGCAAAAGTGAGGCAAAACAAGACACTTCAATTGTGAAAGCAGTGAAAGGTGTGGCAGATGTGGCAAAACACCAAGTCACCATTGTGACAACAATGTCCAGCAATAAATACAGAATGCAGGAGATGCCCCAAAAAAGGGCATTTTGCATAGGACTGCAGATCATTCAGGCTGATGGAAATAATGTAGGAAGGGGAAGTAGCATCAAATGATAATAAGCCTTTGCTACTAGGAACTATTATCCTCAAAAGAAGAATCAAGAACTTTGTACATTAATATCCATCTCAATTGCTGAATCATTACATTCAGACTAGACACTAGAGCTGCAATTACTTCAATCTCTGCTAAAGTTTATAATTAATCCCAGGAGGGAGAGCGGCAAAGGTTAGATTAAATTCTCAGAGGGGCAAGGAAAACAGCATTAAAAGTGTGTGGCCAGTTCAAGAAGAAATTGGAAAAAGGAAAATTTTTCTCACAGGCTAAGTGGTACAAGGCTTAACATTTACTGGACTTGCCAGCAATACAGTGATTATTCCTTGTAGAGAATCTGGACTCAATTAATAGCAAAATGCAAACCATACAAGAGATGTATCTTCAGGTTTTCACAGAGTTGAGAGAGCTGCTGGAGGACAGTCTGGCTCAAAAGTTTCCCAAATGTTTGAAACTGTCCAAAATATGGCAAACACGTCTAGTGGAGACTCCAGAAACCCTTCTCCGGACAAACAGGATTCATCTTCAGTACATTCCACCTCAACATAAAGAGGATCAACCACCAAAAGGGACAAGGTCAGAGCATGAAAATGAACCTCCTATGCAAGGAAGTCAGTGGGAAGGTTCAGTTAGAGGTGGGAGCTCTAAAGAGGTTAGAACAAGGTCTAGAATACGGTTTCTCAACTGGTGGGATGCATCCCACTGGTGGGACATGAAGGTCCACTAGGTGGGACACAGGTTATGGCGGCAAAACCGGAAGTGCCACAATGGAGACTCCTCCCACCCCCCACCTGCTCATCGACCAATGGGACCAGGATTTTTTGACCTTCTGTACATGGGACATAAGATGCAAAAGGTTGAGGACCACTGGTCTAGAAGACCTCTGTAGAGACTTGACCTTTAGGACATGGATAGACATTACATATAAACTAGCTTTAGTGATCAGAAACTGGTTTAAACCTGTAACAGAACAGATGTTCAGTGCACATCAACCAGTTTGAAAATGCCTGAAACTGGTTTAAGATAAACCTGGCTGAATGTAGTATCAGACTTAACTGATTTGGGTCAAACTGGTTTCTGCAATGTAAGTTAAACCAGACTCCCCCAGCATCCCAGCATGCTCTCCCGGGCTGGGCGGGGCTCTCTGCTCCACAGCAGGGCCAGCTCCTCCCCTCTGCTCCCAGGCTACAGCTCCAGCAGAGACTGAAGGCATCTGCTTGGCTTCCCCCTGCTCCCCACCCCCTACTCCCTGCCAAGCAGGGATCCCCTGTCCACTCTGCCTTACACAGACATCTTTCAGCATTAGCTAGCAGGCCACATGCTGGCTATGGTCTGTGGCAGACAGGACCCAGGAAGAATCAACAAGTAGCTGGTAATGTCCCTCTGTTGTTTTCTTAATGGGGTGCTAAGCACTGAGTTAGGGCTGATAAACACTGTGTTATCAACTCCCTGCTGGGCTGCTGGGGTGGGGGTGGGAACCCTTTCCTAATCAGAGCATCCTTCTGGGGCCTGGCCAAGCCCCCCTCAGCTCAGCACTGAGGAAAGGGAGGGAAGGCTGCTCTAGCACCAGCCCCAACTTCTAGCCTGAGCCACTGCAGGCATGTGCCTGTATTTCTGGGATGTCTGTACAGTTACAAACTGATTCAGTTTAGCAAGGTTATACAACCCTGCAAAGATTGAATCAATTCAGTCTCAGGCTTTTTGAATGTCTGTCCCTAACCTTAGACATCCATTTATCGTTTTAGGTGTAGGTATTGGTTGGTATAGCAGTGTAAATAGTTGTAAGGATTATAGATTGTGGTTAATAAGTTATAATGAGTTGCACTATTATCCTGTTTGTTATAAAGAACGGGAGATGTGAGGCAATTGGTTCTTCAGACTGACTAGGGAGGACCAGAGGGCTGTATAAGGGGCACAAAAATAAAGATCTGACAGCCCTGGAGGCAGAGGCAGATTACAACACACAAGAGATGGCTGCTAGGGCTGTGCAAAACTTCGGTTGCTGATTCGATTAGGTGGAAATTTGGCTTGATTCGGCAGCTGAATCTCCGAATCCGTATTGAATCAGGAGACCCTTAATCCCTCTGAATTGAATTGGAACCCTCCGAATCAATTCAGGTCCAAATTGGCTGCAGGTGCTCGACCACCTGGGCGACAGCGATCATTGCCTGCTGGAATTCACCATCCAGCGCAAGGTGGCAAAGGCATGCAGTAAGGCAATGGCCCTAGATTTTAGGAGGGCAAACTTCAGCGAGCTAAGGAGAATAGTTAGAGAAGCACTGAGGTCCCGGAGGGGAGGGGAGCCAGGTGTCCAAGGAGAGTGGTCACTCCTTAAGGAGACGATCCTCCAAGCCCAAAGGAAGGTAATCCCAACGAGGATCAAAGGGAGCAGGAGAGCA
>NW_017728918.1:2018549-2059726 GCF_001723895.1 Crocodylus porosus
TGGATGGAGCATCCCATGGGGCCGTCGAGGGGGGGGTCCCCAACGCCCATGGCAGCGGACCTGGAAGTGGACCAGAAAGACTTCTGGTCCACTTCCAGGTCCACTGGGGAGCATGCAGGGGCCCCCGCCCCCTGGCTTAGTGACTGATGCCTCCTGAATCTGGGGGGGGCACCTGGGGTCCCCCCACAGCCAATTGGCAAGCCTGGGAGGTGTGGTGGGGGATGCTCCTGTGGGATGCTCCATCCGCCCCAGCATCACAGCATTCAAGAGCTGTGCCTGTTACCTCAAGGTATGCAGAAAAAACATAAAGCTGTGTCTATGGCCAAATCAATGATTCTTTGAATCAGCATTGAATCTTCAGATTTGGATTCAGCCACATTGAATCAGGACAGTGATCCAAATTAATTAATTGAATCACTGTCCCCAGTTCGAGCCAAATCCAAATTGAATATGACCCATTTTGCACACCCCTAATGGCTGCATGCATCTCTGTTTCACGCACACCACATCTGGTGAATCATGTTTGCAAATCTAATAGTGTTAACATTTTGTGGCACCCTGCAGCACCCTTGAAAGGATCTCAAGGCACCCCATGGGGCCTTGGCACCTTGGACAAGAATCACTAGCCTAGTGATTAGAGCACTCTAAGTAAGAAACCTGGGACTGAGGTCCTCAGCCACAAAGGACTCATAACCACATCTCCTACTTCCCAGAAAAGTGCCCTAAATACCAGGCCATAGACTAGGCTGAGTGGAGAAAGCATTCATGGGGAAAGGAGAAGTGTGACTGTGGCACAGTGATAAGAGTATTTTCCTAAATCCGGGTTCTGCTCTCTCGCCATTTTCTTGATCTTTCTGTTTGTTAGTTAAATACTGATGTGTTTGCATTTGTTGTATTTGCAGGGTTGCAGCCATGGCCTTGCATCAGATGTATTAGCAATGACACCCTTATCTTTTTTAAATCTTTGTTCATTCCAGTATGGGCCCGTATTCACTGTGTTTGCTCTGGGACATCGCTATACCTTTGTGACTGAGGAAGAAGGGATTGAAGCATTTTTCATGTCTAAGGATGTCAATTTTGAGCAGGCGGTGCAGCAAGCAGTCAAACATACAGGTAAACAATCTCTCTCTCATTTCAAAGGGGAACCAAACCTACCTGCCCATCAACACTGAGGACCCTGGTCCAGGGGTCAGCGGCCTTTCAGTCAGGTCCTAAATACACATATTAGTCTTTCAATTTTAGTAGCTGGGCATCAAAAAACACCAAACATCATGAGATTGGTGAAAAAATCAGCACAAGAGTAGAAAAGGCATTCTTGCAAATATTTGCCCACATAGGACTTGACTCTGCTGACATACCCTGGGCCAGGTCAAAAATGGCAGCCTGTGTAGATGACAATGGGATCAGGCCCTATTACAAATATAAAAGCATGTAAAACCCCACCAAAACTTCGGTCAGGGGAGGGTCTTAGAATCAACAATTTAATATAACCTTTGAATAAAGAGCCCACAATATTATAAGGAGCAGACAGAACAACAGTCACTGCACACCTGCTGTCCACACCCAGTCCCTACTCTCACCCCCTGGGCTATTGACCATGGTGTATGGGCTCACTCCTGCCGGCAGGGTGATGCTGTTACCATTTGCTGAGGCCCCGGGCTGTGCTCAGGTGGTAGTTTCACTCTCACCCTCCTGCCAGCTTCCACCTGCAAATGCTTCTTAGGGCCCACTGCAGCTGTAGGTGGCACGGATAAAGATAAAATAGCACCCTTGGATTTAGAGCTTTAACACTAAGTACTTGCATTTCACCTAGTGTCTAGTAGGTGAGCATTGCTGACTATGGAGTAGAGAACATGAAACTCCAGAACATGTCTCTTGCCATCACTCATGCAAATCAGGGAGCAATCTCTTGCACGTTTATTACCTGAACGGAAGTTTTATGGGGCAAAAGGAAGGCATTTACAGGGTGAGTAACAGAAGGAAAGATGTGCAGAGAGGAAGTTTACGACCACTGAATCCTTTGGAAGTTCTTAGGGAAGGTTTGTGGGCACAAAAACTCAGGAAGTGTGGATTTTGTCCCTAGACGAGAGAGTAGATTGTGTTCAAACTTGGGTCACATGTCACACAGGAAGGACGCACTTCCACATTTATAATTTACCTTGAATAATTTCCAAAATGTTCTTTTTCTTTTCTTTTTTTGTATTTAAAGTTTCAATTCCTGCAAAAGTCTTTTATAAGAACCGTTACAATCTGTACGTCATGCTGAAAGGTAAAATGGCTCCCCCTAACTTGCACATATTCATGAAGACTCTCTGTAAAGAACTGCATGAGTTTGTGGAGCAGCTGGGCACAGGGGGAACGGAGGAACTCCGTGATCTGGTAAGGTACGTGGATGCTGCGGTCAAGCTTTGTTGCATGGATGTCCCCATGCTTTGTGATATAAACAGGAGCTGTATCAACATTACTACAAAGTATATGAGCAGAAGCTTTAGGTTGCTGATTACAGCTGTACAAGCCAGTGCCTATCTCACTGTACTGGGTAAGCTAGAGCTGGTAGGTGCAGACCATAAAAATGAGGGGCCTGGATGCCATGAAGAAATATGAGGTATGGATTTGGAGATGACAAAAACAAGCTCTATGCTATGCAAGAGATTTGTAAATAGGCGCTTTAGTTAAGGGTTTATGTGTTTATGAAGATCCTCACTTTAGAATGGGAAGCATCTATTTATGTGGCCTTGAGCAGGATTAGAAATTTCCTTCTTTCATGTTGCTTCTTATGGTTGTAGGGAGCTATCCATGAATATTTGTGAAGATATTTCTTTATCCTTCTCTGGTTGCTCCTATGAAGACCCTTCTCTTGTGAAGCAAAATTGACAGTGGCTAGGCTGCTACTGTGCTGCAGTCAACTGCTGATCATGCTAATTATTACTGTCCTTTTACTCCCACATCTAGCCCCATCTATCTGTTGTCTAGTCTCTCATACTTCATTTGTAAGCTCTCTGGTCCTGAAACCAGTTTTTTCCCTGGGTTTGTACAGCACCCGACACAAAGGACAGAGGCACATTAGGTATTAGTATCATACAAGTAACTGATAATTGATACACTTGCCTGAGCAGAACCAAATATTTCAACGTGGCAGCATTGCTAAGACAATGCCCTTCCCATCTATGTGGCTGAGGGCATGTGGGCAGGCCTGTGACCCTTTGCATGCTATCCTAATCCAGATTTTATAAAATGAAGTATTCAGATTCAATAGATCAGATATTATTTGTCTAAAACTTAATAAAAATGTGGTTAATAAAATAAAAGTATGGTTAATAAAAATGTGGAGTAACCCAGGACCAACTCCTGAGAGTCTCTACTTGAACATAGGTCATAACAAAAATCGTAAGCCACAGACAAAGTAGATGGACACAGATACATATAATTCATGCTGTTTGTATTTTGTCCTAAAGTATGGGCTAAAAGACTTGGATTGTGTATGGGCTGCAAAATATCTGTCTGGCTGACTCTGATTTGGAATCCATTTGCCCAGAAGGTGGCTCTGTCTTGCATATGTTAGAAAGGCAAATGTGATGAAGTGAAATAGCGTCTGGACCTCAGGGGAAAGACGTGCTAGAATTCATAGGCTCGGCGATTCATAGACGTTAGGGGCTAGAAGGAACCTTACTATCTCCTGGTCCTGGAGGAAGTTCACAGAGGATGTGCACACGGTTTGCTAGGTCATTAATAAGTAAGGAGCTTGTGGAGTGAGACGGAGGCAAAAAGAGCATCCTTCCATCCTGTACAATTGTTATGGGGATTGCTATGCAGCTGGAGATGGGATTACATTTTTGGGGGTCCTGGTGCAGCCTCTGGTGAGTGAAGCTCAAGGAAGGTGCCTTCACTAGAATAAGACAGCTGTTTTATGGCAGAGGGATCATCCTGTGCCTCAAGCCGTTCTGTGACCACTGAAGTGAGCAGGTTGTCAATAAGTGACAAAATTCAAACTTGTGCAGAAGGTCCTTGCATCACGCTGGCTCTGTTTTGTAAGAGCTTACGTGAAGCTGGCCTCTATGCACAGCTCGGGAACACCAGCTGCGGTTCCACAGGTAGCTCACAGAGTTATTTGGATGTCAGTAATCAAATGCACCGCATCCTTGCCTGACACCTGCTACAGCAGCTTCCCTGCGGCTCGCTGGTGCGCCAGCTCTGTTGTTGCATGAGTCTACAGGCTGCGCTGTGTTTGAACACGGGCTTCTTCTCACCAAAGTCCCTCCCAGATCTACTTTTCTATGGTTCTGTGGTTTTGTGGTTCTAGGCACATCATGTATCCGGCAGCAGTGAATACCTTGTTTGGAAAAGATACCTGGCCAACGAGCAGGAATGAAATCAGTGAGTTTGAAGAGCATTTCCAGATGTTCGATGAGGACTTTGAATATGCATCTCAGATGCCAGTGTGCTTTTTGAGGTGACAGTTTTTGGGGAGTACCTCTGGCAATCCCATTAAATACTTCTTGCCTGTTATATTATCCATCCTAGAAGCATTTCCCTGGGAAAATGATGTTCTGCTTTTAGCTGCATTCCACCCTTCAGTCAGTCTGATTTCTAGCCATGTGCCTCAAAAAAGATCTACCTGATTCTCCTCTTGCTTACATTTGTATGCCAGTGGCCTCACTAAGGTCAGTGAGATTAAACCCATGTGGAAACCAGTGTGTGAACTTTTTAGTAAAATATATCCTGCTATCCCCCTGATCAAGACTAGTCCTTCAATGTTCAGTACCCAGCTTGAGCTATCTTGGCTTGATTTTTAGCCCTGAGCTTCTAAAATCTCATTGCCTGCCTGCAGAGGGAATTGTGAATACTGAACCGATCCAAAAATCAAACCTTTGCTTTCCCAAGTTGGGCATGCACATTTAGGAGTTTTTCTTGAAAATGTTGGCCTCCGTCTAAAATCTCATAGGAAGCCTGTAGTGCAGCTGGTATTCAAGTCCATGAATCCTCTCTGTCAGCTCCATGTTCTGACCACAAGCCCATGTGCTTGGTCATTATTGAGCTTCAGAGAGGCTGAGCACCCTGCACTCCTGTTGACTTCAGCTGAGTCCAGACTGCTTACTGTCAGCTCTTTACATCTGCTTGCCAATGGGCTGTGCAGGTGTTTTGAGCACAGCTGGAAAGAAAGCAAGGGGTCCTCCTTCATTAAACTAACGCTGCAATCGTTTCCTCAAGTTTATTTCAAGACATTTCATAATTATTATTTTGCTTCACAGAAACTGGTCTAAATCCAAACAGTGGCTTCTAAAAACATTGGAAAAAGTGACGTCAGCTGCTGCGAGACCCAATCCCTCAAAGAGTGAATCTAAGGTAATCAGTCAGCAGATGAAACATAATGCCAGGGCAACATTGCTATTATCGTTAGCATGAAAGAATGAAGAGCATAAGGATAACAGAGCAGGAAATAATGACAAAAATGACTGGGGCCAGTGGGCCAGGGTGTAGAAATGACATTGTTTGCTGCATAATAATCTGACTGTGGTGCAAACACATGACTTACACTTGGTGGCAAGACACTGTAGTATGTACTGAGGACAGCTACCTTCAGGGGGGCTGTTTGTTGTAGCTCTTCTAGATATCCATATGATGGATCCACCAGATGAAGGTCTTGAGAGAAAGGCCTATTCAGCACGTCCTGCAGCTGACATTTTAAAACCTTAGCACTTTTAGAAGAGGCCCTGCTGCCAAATGGAAACCTATTCAAATTAAAGTTGAGAAGCTAAGAACCTATTTTAAGACTTAATCTTACTGTAACTTATTAAAACATTTAAATAAAAATATTCAAGCAGTTCATATTTGTTGCCAAAGTTTTCAAGAAAGCTACTTTGGTGGAAGTCACTGATAGTGCTGAAGTGCTAAACTAGCTTTGGACCAGTGAGACAGGGAGTGTATTTTCTGCGTTTCAGTTTATTCATCTGTTTCGGTGCCATTCCCGGTGCATTCAGAGTTGAGGAACTGAGTGGGAGTTGAAAGAGCAGGAAAGCTTGTTTCCTTCTTCAGTTTATGGCTATAAATGGCGTGTGAGCAGTTCCGACCTGCTAGTTGTAAAAGCTTGAGCCGCGTGATAGGCAAGCCTAGGCGTTGAGGAAGCTTGGAAGTGGTGCATCCATCTCTCGTTAGCCCCTACCTTGGCATGAATTTCACCATCTGTGGAAAGCTCCTGTCTGTTACTTTGTGACTGAAGGCTATTGGTATTTAGCATTTCTTTTATGTGAAAAACTGGGGGAATTCTCTTCCTGACCTCTAGCAAACCATTCCATGACGCACACCAAGTTACGTGTGCAAGTATACACATATTAATTCTTTTATTTATAACAGACAGTGCTGCAACACCTGCTGGACACTTTGCCTGATAAACATTTCGCTCCCAATTACAGTCTTCTGCTGCTCTGGGCTTCTCAAGCAAATGCTGTCCCTGTGAGTATGTTGGATGTGGGAACATGTTCTTTCCTCTTCATTTTGTTGCAGCGAAGTAGGAACAGAATGCAGTCATATAAGAAAGTGATTCATGTGGCTGTATAAGGGGAAACAAATCTGAGCACCAAGAAGTTAGTGACTGGGCTTGCAAAAGGAGCACACATCCTTGGCTTGAAATGGCCCAGACAGATGAAGCAAGTGATGCTTTAGGAAAAAGAGAGATTGTTTTCGTTTGAGAATGTTTCTCCCCAGATATATCTACATTCAGTAGTTTCTAATGTAGACAATACAAGAGGAAGGCAAAGAGCTATCTTTAGGGGGGACAACTAGAAGGACAGCTTTATGAAATCATGTATATGTATATGTATTCTTACATATGTGACCCAAAACTGAATACAGTGCTCTTGGTGCGGCCTCACCACATGTAGTAGAATGGAATAATTACTTCCTGTGTCCTCCAGAAGATACCTTAGGATGACACTTGTGTTTGTTGCAGAAACATCACACTGTTGATTATACTTACTTTAAAGTTCACTATAATGCCCAGATTATTTTCTGCTGTATGGCAACAAATCAGTTCTTCCCAATTTTATCTACGCATGATTGATTTTTTTTTCCTGTCTAAGGGTAGTAATTTGTGCCCATCTTGACTGAATTTCATCTGATTTTTTTGATCATTTTTAATTATAATCTTGTCCTCCAAATTGCTTGCAAAACCTCCCACATTGGGGTTATCTGCACATTTTATGAATGTACTTTATTTCACCATCTGTGTGGTTAATAAAAATGTGAAATAGGACCAAAACCAGAACCAACTCCTGACAGCCTCTATTTGAAACGTCCTTCCAATCTGACATCAAAACGATTGCAAACTATTTTTTCAGAATGGGTTTTCAACTAGTGGTGCACCCACCTTACAGTGAGCAACATCACTGAAACCATCTCCCTCTAGTTTGCTGCTGATATCATCATATAAAACTAGTTCTAAAACCTCATCATACCATATCTACTGCTTCCCCTTTACCCGCTAAGCCAGTTACCATGTCAGAGAAAGAAACTTGTTCTTGACAGACTCATGCTGGCAGTTTCTTATATTTCTATAGATTAATCAATCATTTTTTCTTTCAAAATATGGAAGTTAGGCTGAGAAGTCTATAATACCTTGGATCATCCTTTTTAAAAATAGATACCATTTTCATGGAACAGCAAGGAGAGGATTCTGGATTATTGGCCTGTATCCTACCTTACGAGATCAGAGAATACATACTCAATAACAAAATTATTGTTAGTTGTCCAGAAATTGAACACATCACTCCCTGCTGCTGAATCAGCCCATCCCAAATCATTAAATGATAATTCGCCCCTACCCCCCATGGTATAGATGGAATTTACCATGGGCTTATTATTCGGCATAGAGAGGGAAGAGAAAGACATTTTCTTAGCTGTTCACAGCTCTTCGCTCATACATACTCTGCAGAGTTTGAAAGCTTCACTGCAACAACAAAGTTTTTTTTTTTCTCATATCTTCTGGAGACAAGGAGATTTTGCTAGTTGAGAACAAGTGTGCTTAGATAAAGTCAGATCTGTTGTCTGTGCTTTGCATCAGTGGCAGTTTCTCACTTAGATTTTTGAGTGGGCAAAAGCAGTGAGGTTAAACTATATCACCATTGACAGTGGTTCTTTTACACATGAATTATGTCTCTTACGTTAGAAAAAATATGTAGGTCAGGATGCTTAGGTATCTCTGAAACTAACTGCAAACAACCCGCAGCATAGCTGTAGCAATGCCTGGCACATACTACACTGTGACGAACATCATGAATGGTGACGTCTTCTGGGGACATTCTCCAGAGACCTTTAAATATGAAAACGGTTGAACACAGATTGAAGCTTTCTCACTCAAGACCATCACAAGTGTTAATGCTATTCCTGAGTTCATTTCTTTTGGTCTTCTCTTAGGTAGCATTCTGGACCCTTGTTTTCATAATATCCCACCCCGATATCTACAAGAAGATCATGGAGGACATCGTTTCTGTTTTTGGCAACGCAGGTAATAAGTGACTAGCATTCTGGAACAGGTTATTAGAAATCAGTTTACTTTGCGTTTCTACCCCATTGGGTGCAAGGGCCCAAGCTAGAACCAGGTTCCTACCCCCGGAGCAGCAGGCATCTCACTGAGCCACACACCCTCTACTTTGCTCTCTTTCTCCCAGCCCTACATATTTCATTTTCTTGGCTTCCCTCAGAGCATCAGCTTCAGAAGAGGCACTGGATAATACCTAACCTGTGGCCTGGTGGTTAGAGCACTGTGCTGGCAAGTCAGGGATGCTTGTCCGACTCCCTACGGGCACAGGGAGAACGCAGAACCTGCATCTCCTGCTTCCTGGACAAGTGTTGGGACTAAAACATGTGAAAAGCTTCCTTTCCCCATGAGTCATGGCTTTTGGTTCAGTTACCTTTTCATGACCTGTGAATCCGCAACAGGCACATGCACATAGCAGTACACCCAACCAAAGTATGGCCCATTTCTCTTGCTGAGTGTACTTGCACACTTGAACATCCACACTGCAGGTGTAATTGAATCACAACCGGTAAGTGCCAAAAGTGCCATTTATAAGGCTCAGAAATGCCATTTAGGTGTACAAACAGGCCATAGGATTCCTCCTTAGTGTCTTTTTCATGGCTTATTTCTTATAATACAACAGGCAAAGACAAGATTGAAATATCTCAGGATGACCTTAAGAAGCTTCCCTTAATTAAGTGGTGTGTTCTGGAAGCCATACGCCTCAGGTCTCCAGGTGCCATCACAAAGAAAGTGATGAATCCAATAAAAATTCAGGTGAGATTTATTTTTACAAGGACCTTTCAGTACCTGGTAATCCTTCTGGCAGTGACTGTCCCCATAGTACCTGGATGTAGGTAATTAAGTATACAGAACCCTCAAGCCTTATTTAGATAACCCTTTTTAAATACATACATTAAGAACATAAGAATTGCCATTTACTGGCTCAGAACATAGCTCTATCTTGCCCAGTATCCTCTGCCACTCAGGCGCCCTCTACACATTGCAGGTATCACACAATTAACTCTTTAATTGTGCAGTTACCTGGAAACCAGCTACACATGCAAAGTATCACAGAATTATAGAAAATGAGGGTTGCAAGGGACCTCTGGAGGTCATCTAATTCAACCCCCTGCTCAAAGCAGGACTGCCCCCAACTCCAGCCAGGGCTTTGTCAAGCTGGGCCATAAAAACCTCCAAGGATGGAGATTTCACCACCTCTAAGTTACCCATTCCAGTGCTTCCCGACAGTCCTAGTGAAAAAGATCACCCTTTGGATCCACCCTTCAGGTAACTGAAGGCTGCTATAAAATCCCCCCTCAGCCTTCTCTTCTGCAGACTAAATAAACCCAGTTCCCTCAGCCTCTCCTCAGAAGCCATGGGCCCCAGCCCCCAAACCATTTTCATTGCCCTCTTCTGGACTCTCTCCAATTTGTCCACATCCTTTCTGTGGGGTGGGAGAAGGGAAAGCAAAACTGGACTCAGATGTAGCCTCACCAGTGCAGAATAGAGGGGAATCCCTTAATCTGATGGTAATGCTCCTACTAATGCAGCCCGGTATGCTGTTAGCCTTCTTGGCAACAAGGGTGCACTTTTGATGCATATTCAGCTTACCGTCCACTGCAACTTTTCTGCAGAGCTGCTGCTTAGCCAGCTGGTCCCAGCCTGTCCCAGTGCATAGGATTGTTCTGTCCCAAGTGCAGGACTTTGCACTTGTCCTTGTTGAACCCCATGAGATTTCTTTTGGTCCAGTCCTCCAATTAATCTAGGTCACTCTGAATCCCAGCCCTACCCTCCAGCATATCTACCACTCCCCACAGCTTGGTGTCATCTGTGAAGTACCTGTCACACAATAAAAACCTCCAGTCAGCTATAAACTTAGACCTCAAAAATGTGTATTAACTTTATAGCCGTTTGCTATTGAACTTTAATTTGCACAATATAGCAAAATCTCCCCTGTGGCTATGAGCCCTGTTAGCTGATGAGGTTCCCAGCTGCAGGGATGCACCATGCCCAGCCAGGGTTGGGAGTCCCATAACTGAGGAAACTTTCAGCCCCAGCAGGTGCCATTCTGGGTCCCAGCAGCACAGGAACCCAGGGTCCTGCAGTGGTAGACACTGGGTACCAGGATCCAGCTGAGTCCTGGCAGCCAGGGGCATGCAGCTTCCCTGAGGGTACGTGAAACCCCTGGGGCTGGGGGATCGCGGCAGCCCCAGCTCTGCTTAGGACTAAGTCAAGAATGGCCTTTCCTCTCTTAGGTTCTAGGGCCAACTCTTCCAGGAAGCAATCTTTTATAACTTCAAGAAATGTGGTCTCTGCATCCCGGCTTGATATTAGATTGACCCGGTCTGTTTGTGGATAGTTGAAGTCCCCCATTATTACTGTGTTTTCTGCTGTTGCAGCTTCCTCAACCACATTAGCATTTATAGCTCACTGCTGCTGTGGAACATCAAGACCCTTAAAAAAGGAAGTAGTTCATTAACACCTGTGGAAGGAAGAGTTTAGAAGGAATTAGGTAGATTTTAATGAACCAAGAATTCAGTTGATGCTCTCACTGCTGCCTGGACAGAAATGCTGCCATGGTCAGGAAGCTGGTTTTAAACTTTGGATGGAACAGGAATCGAAGGTGGGACATGCAAGCGCACCAGTGCCCCTCTACCCTCCTCTGGATCTGCTCCAGCCCACTACTTCAGACAGTGAGGGTGCAATAATGGGGTAGAAAGTAAGGGTGGAGAGAGCAATAGCGGACAGGTAGTAGCGAGTAGGTTGTGTGTAGGCAAAGAGGGGACTGGCAGCTTTCCCCCAGTCCCACTCTTTGCCCCTACTTGTGCCCCCCACCCCAGCCTTGGGTCCCTGCCCTCCTTCCCCTGAGACAGGGAGCAGTGGGGGCCTGAGGTTGGGAGGGAAGAACAGCAGGAGTTGCAGAGGCAGCAGCAGTGGCTCTGGCCCCAAGCCAGGCTTGAGCCCAGAGCCAGAGCTGTAGCAACTGCCTGCCCCCGCCACCTCACATTTTATTCCAAGATAAGGATTTTCTTCCCCTTATCTTAAAAGGGGGAAAAAAAACCTCATCTTGGCATCAAGTAAATACAGTAATAATGACACAACAAAATGATATCACACACTTAAACTCCCGTACTGGCTTCACTAGACCTCCAGCAAGACCTTTTGTTGGTGAACCAGAAAGACTCAGGATGGAAAGTTTTAGGAGCACCCAGCTGAATGTGCAGTTCTGTTTCTTTGCTTCAGAGTATTTTCTCCTTCTTAGAATTTCACCATCCCAGCTGGCGACATGCTGATGATTTCTCCGTATTGGTTGCACAGGAATCCAAAGTATTTTCCTGACCCTGATATGTTCAAACCCGTAAGTTGTCAGGTGACATTTTTATGTTTCTCTTTTTACATACTTCAGACCAAAACATATTGTGAAAAAACACACATTCTTTTAAGATGGCTTAAAGTTGCATGTTTATAAAAGCCTTCCCTCTAGCAAGTCCTCTTGCCTATTTAAAAGCACTATTAGCAGCTTGTGCCTGTTTTGAACCATAATTGTCCTCTCTGATTAAGTAAAAAACATCACATTTTAAGTGTTACTTGTTTTCATAGGTCACAGCCCTCACTGAATCTTTCTGGCTGGAAAGTCACCAGAGACCTGTGTTTGGATCCCACCATGCTTGACCTATGCACTCTGAATTGCCCGTTCCTCCTGGCAGACTCCAGCACAAAGAACCTTGTCTGCCTATGTCCTTGGACCAATATGGCTACAACCTGCACCCCTGCTATTTACCATGGCTCTCAAGGCTGGAGCTCAGGGAAAGAGTGTGCTTACCCTACCAGAGAATTGGGAAATTCAGCACTGGGGGCAGCTTAACCACAAGGTCCCGCTCCCAGAGTCTGTGAGCACAAAGCAGATGAGAGAAAACAAAGAAAGACAGAGCTGGAGTCTGTCCAGGACAAGGGGAGATGTTGGTTGGGGAGTAAAGCGATGATCCATCCTTGGTCTGCTGTATGGTGCTCCATGCTATATACAGACAGACTAAGGCTTTTATGTATAATATGCAATGCTGGTTTCCAACTCACTAAGTAGCAGCGGTTGGGGGGTCCCTGTTGCCTGGGGCTCTATTTAGTTTAGCTTCCCTCATTTTGCCTCATGACTTCAGCTGTTGCTTCAAGCCCCTCTGCCATCCAGAAATAAAACATCTGCTTGTTGTTCATTCATATATACTGCACAACCTCATTACCAAGCATCATGTGTACAACTGCCCCCAACTTTTAACAATCCCAACAGCAAGAAGCTTTGTTTTTATTTTTGCAGTGCAGAAAACTGACTGGTCTTATTGTAGCAAACAGCATCTGTTAATTAATTGTGCTCTCAGTGTCACAGGGATTCATTTTAATGTTACTGTATGAAACCCTGTGAATAAGGAAAATAATCAGCCATATTAGTTTTCCTTGGTCTGTTAATTCTGCGACACTGTCTCACTTGTGTCAGGTCTCAGGTTTCCTCCCAGACCCCTATAAGCTCCAAGACAAGGGCAAGGCAAAACAAGCAGGTAGAAGAATACACTCCCCTTAAGAAGACCTCAGGGAAGGGGTAGTCCCAAGGAAATTAATAAGGCCCTTGCACCAAGACCTCAGTTCAGCAAACCACATCTCTAGAACAGGGGTAGGTGAAATATGGCCTGCGGGCCAGATCTGGCCCACCAAAAGATTTTATGTGGTCCACCACAGGTCCCTTGGCCCTGCCCAGCCCAGGCCTTGACACATGTGGCCAGTCCCACTGCCCCAGGGAGATAGCAGAGCTGTGGCGGTGTGGTGGCCGCCCTCAGCTTCCCAGTAGCTCTGGTGGTGGCAGCTCCCTCCAGCTGTCACTGCCACTGCCAGACCCAGCCCCGCTGCCCAAGCACTCCAGCCCATCCACCCTGAGCCCACTGCGGTGCTGGATGGAGTGGGCAGGTGGGTGGGTGGGCTCTCCACGGAGAATGGCCCAGGACCCTCACGTCAGGGCATGCTTGGCTGGGCATATGGGAAGAGAGCGCAGGCAGGCAGGAAGCAGCAGATGGGAGTGGGATGGACAGGTGGGGCTGGGCCCAGGATTGCAGGGCGGTGACAGCGTGGGGCTGAGGCCCAGGGCGGAGCGGCGATCTACTCTCCGCATGTCCCTGTGATGAACGCCGGTTCCACAGGTAGGGGCGTTCAGGAAGCTGATCGTGTCTCTGCCCTGGGCCCCAGCCCTGACCCTGTGCTTTCACCACCCCATGATCCCACCCATTTCACTCCCAGGTGCCACTCCGCGACTACCCATAGCCCCATCCCATCCACCCAACTGATCGAGTGTGCCTGCCAGTGAGGGTCCCAGGCTAGTCTCCGTGGAGAATCCACCCGCCGGCCTGTCCGCGGTGTCTGGTGCAGGGTGGACACACCCCGGCTGGATAGGATCAATTGCATCCACCCAGAGTCTGCCCCCAGCTGCTTTGCTTCATTTCCTCTTCCTCATTATAAAATCCAGCCCCAGGAGGACTTCCTTGGCTACACTCAAACTGTTTTGGTTGTTGGCTGAAGGGGGAATACTCATACCCCCATCCTTGAATGTTAGGCTAGGTCATAGTTCTCAGCTGTGGTGCTGCAGGACCCAGGAATGCTTTGAGATAGTTTCAAAGATACCAGGCAGTGCAAGCACTGTTAGGCGTGCCAACACGATTCACATGATAACCCTAGAAATTTCAAATAGGAATCCATAACGTTAAAAACATTCTGCTCTGTTGTGGTCTTTCCAAGTTAGAAAAAATATAGACATTTGGGCTGAAAGGGACCCTGGAGGATCATTGAGTCCAGCCCCCTGTCCCATGGGCAGGAAGTCAGCAGGGATCATAGGATCCCAGCAAGATAAGCATCCAAATGTGTGTTGAAGGTGTTCAAAGTGGGTGCTTGAACCGCATCCAGTGGCAATCTATTCCAAACCTTGGGGGCTCGAACAGTGAAGAAGTTCTTCCTTATGTCTAGCCTGAATCAGTCGCAGTGGAGTTTGTGACTGTTCGATCTTGTTATCCCTTGGGGCGCTCTGGTGAACAGACATTCCCCCAGATCCTGATGAGCACTCCTAAAACTTATAGGTGGCCACCAGATCACCCCTGAGCCTGCGCTTTTCCAAGCTGAAGAGTCCCATGGCTCTCAGCCTGTCATTGTAAGGTCTGTTTTCCTGACCTCTGATCACACACATAGCTCTCCTCTGCACCCTCTCAAGCTTCTCCACATCCTTTTTGAATTGTGGAGCCCAAAACTGGACGCAGTACGCCAGCTGCGGCCTCACCAAAGCCGAGTACAGCGGGAGAATGACATCCTGGGATTTGCTTGAGAAACATCTATGGCTGCAAGCCAGCGTTTTGCTCTATTTACTAGCCGCAGCATCACACTGAAGGCTCATGTTCATCTTGTGATCAACCATCACCCCCAAATCCCTTTCATCTGTAGAGCTAACCAGCGTAGCACTGCCGAGCCTATAAGGATGCTGCAGGTTTCTCCTCCCGAGGTGGAGAACCTGGCATTTTTCAGTGTTGAACACCATCGGGTTCTCATCCGCACATTTCCTGAGCCTGTCAAGATCTGCCTGGATCACCCTCCCATCCTCAAGTGTGGATGCTTTACCCCAGAGTTTGGGGTCATCAGCAAACTTGGCCAGTCCACTTCTGACACCAAACTCCACTTGAGTTTTTTGCCTCAGGTTTAAAAAGATGGAGAACCCCTGGACCAGGTGGACATTCTGAGTTCAAATGCTTATAATAGCTAGTTGCCCATTTACTGGCTCAGCATCTAGCCCTTATTCACACCAAAATCCATTTTTATCTGGGAACTCATTCATTGCTGCTTTAATTTGGAGGCCAGATGAGAGAAAAGAAAGAATAATGTGTAATCTGTTTGTGCTAATATTTTGGGGCACTTTGAGAAGTCTAGGCATGAGTAGTTTGTTTTGTCTGGCATTATACAGTAATTAAATAAGAGCTGGGTTCACAGGATACATGTACTTTGAATCTTTTTTTATTTGAAAAGGGATAGATTTTTGTTTGTTTGTTTTTTAAGAGCACTTAAACACCAAAAACTATGCTAACTGTGCTGAGCAGGATTTGGAAATTATTGGTGAGTTGGGTACCTAAAGCACTTAGGAAAGTCCCAATACCTGCATTTTTAGCTGCCTGAATATGCTACTCCCCCCCCCCACCTTCCCGTCTTTAAAGATGTGCTTGATTAAATCACCTCATTTACAAATCTAGATTCTAGCAGCAACAGGGAAAATGGCATCGGTTGAGTTTCATGTGCAAGGTGGCTATCCAGAGTTATTTTTAGCCTGGAAAAATAAAGTTTAAGATTATTTATATGAAGCTGGTGGGAAAAAAATGTTTTCTTCCCACAGGATCGCTGGAAAGCAGCAAATTTAGAGAAGAATGCTTTCTTGGACAACTTTGTGCCGTTCGGAGGAGGGACTCATCAGTGTCCAGGAAGGTCAGTGAAACAGATGGATTGATTTATTCTTACGCTATGCAGAGAACAGCTCAGCTTGGCTACTCTTACTTGATCTCAAAATGTATTTTCACTAGTTTATTTTTATGCAGGTGACCAGTGTTCAGTTCTCTTTGGGTCTCATCTCGGTCAGCTTGAGAACGGGTTTCACTTAAAGAAAAGGAGATTAAGCCCTTAGTTCTGAGATAAATAAAGCAAGACTATGCAGTTAAGGCTTTTACACTAAGCAAGACTGATGCTGGCCTTCCTCTGTTGTTCTCAACAGCATCTTTTATCCCTGAAAAGTTATTCCAGGCACAAAATGTGCTAGTTTATGCAGATGACATGAGAGGGCCATAAATCATCTCTGTGCTTAAACTAAAAGACTTTTCTTCAGAACAAAACTTCTCTCATCCCCCAGGACATTAGACACTAGGCTCCTTGCTCAGTTAAATCATGTCACTGCCCTCTTTGAATCTTGTAACTGGTTCCCAGGAGTTTAGATTTCTTGTCCTTGCTTTTAGGGCATGTGGAGCTACGTCTCAGATCTCCTCCCCTATTGCGTTCCCCTTGACTCCTTCAATAACACTAGCCTTGATGCCTCCTTCCTACCCACTGCTGCTTTCCATGCTTCCTCCATTCATGGAACAACCCCCTGGTTCCACGGAGTATGCAGCCCATCACTTCCCTAGTCACATACCTTCTCAAAGCTCACTTCCAGAGGTCTTCAGCCACTAACTTGATATTGTGCAGGAATAAGAGGACCAGGACCTTTGTGATTTTAACTTACCACCACATGCCCCTGCTTAACAACCTGACTAGCAGAGAACCATAGACTCATAGAAAGTGAGGGTTGCAAGGGACTCAGGAGGTCACAGCTAGTGCAACCCCCTGCTCAAAGCAGGACCATCCCCAACTAAATCATCCCAGCCAGGACTTTGTCAAGCTGGGCCTTTAAAACAATCCTAGAGAAATGGTGGAATCTCCATCCTTGGTAATCCATTTCAGTGCTTCACAACTGTCCTATTAAGAGTTTTTCTTAATATCCAACCTAAACTTCCCTTGCTGCAAGTTATAAGAGGGTAAGTTTACTTAAAAAAGGTTTTTTCATTGCTTCCTGTCTTACCAGCATCTTCTCATATAATCATTCACAAACTCGGCAACCCAGAATGCTCCATTCTCTCTGACATTGGCATCATCACAGAGGGAGTTTCTGGCTATGCTGACTCTGTTTTCTTCCTATATACCACTGGAACTGCCATCTATTTGAAAGACACCAAAGATTTCTGAAACAAACTGGACGCCATCAAGAAGCTTTCAGCAAACACCATACTAGCTACCATGAATGTCCATCTCTGTATGGCACCATCTCCCATGAGAATGGATTGAAAGCCATAACGAACATTATCCTTGATGATGGCGCTGCTTCCATTTCTATTGCACTCTCCTGCTTTGTCCTCAGAAACAACTATTTCAGATTTGGGTACTGTAACAGGAGGGCCTCCCCAGCACCATCTTCCCTGGTAATCCGTACCTTACGTGGGACACCCTTGGAATCTTCCTTGAAGTTCTTATATTTCGCCCTCTACTTGCCTACCATGTCTTGATGGAAATTATTATGATGATGTTCTTCCGAGCAGGAGACTGCCTATTGTATTTTGTATGTTGGGGCCTTTTGCCTACATGGGCCTGACCCCTGTCTTTCTCTAGCTAGGCCTCCCCATCTAAACCCACCAAACATGGTTTGACTCCAGGGCTCTAGCCTTTTCTGGCGTCTTGAGGCTCAGCTCATGGCCCCATTTCCTGTTCCAAACCAGAGCCCAGCCCCCCTGGGCCAGAGGCCCAGCCACTGGACCCACAGCCAGGGGGCCGCAACCTCAAGGCCAGGGGATGGCCCCAAACCCGCTCTCACAGCCTAAGGAGAAAAAAAAATTAAAATAAAATTGCACCCCTGGTGCACCACACCTCCCCAGCCTTTCAAGATCTTGCCTTCAGGCACCAGGATCTGTGCACCCTAAAATCTTGTGCCCCCACTGGCACCAGGGTCTATGTAGCCCCTAAAACTATGCCCTTGCTGGCACCAGGGTCTGTGCCCCCAAAAGCCACACCCTTCCTGGCACCAGGGTCCCCACTCTGTAGCAGGCCCCAAAAATGAGGCCTCCTCCTTCCCCTAATAGCCCCACCCAAACCACCGGTGTTATTCAATAACCAAAAGAAAAAAAAATAAACAGTCCCATCCATGTGCAATAACTGCCACCAGGGAAAGTGGTATGCCAGCTTACGTTTGCAGGGTTCATGCTTCAGCTTTCCGCTGTCAGCTCCAGTCCTTGCTGTGGTACAAATGTCCTCCCTCCAGGGCTTCCATAGTTCCCCTCTCCCTGGCTTTGAACTGCTCACCAAGCCTCTCTCTGGAGCTCTGAGATGCACTCCTTCTCCCTTGGCTGCTAGCTACCTCACTGCTGCTCTGCCCAGGGTTTTTATAGTCCTGGCCTGCCCCTTCCGGTCAGCTGACTAGCTGGCCAGGTCCAGCCTTTAACCCCTTCCTCACCAGTACTCCATGCCCAGAAAGTTCTGGCCTTAAAGAAGTGGACCTGTCTTCCGGTGACAGGGCTAGGGTTCCCTGTTACAGGTACTCCCTAAGACTTACAAATGAATGGCACTGCCATAGGCACATCTATGCCCCCAATATGCCAATATATTTACAACAGACCTTGAAGTCTGTTTCCTCCACATTCATACCCCTGATCAACCTACTGTACACTGATGTCATCCTCATTGTATCGGCACATAGCAAGACTTTTCTACAGACATCTTATGAGAACTTTAACAACTTCTACCCCTCCATCAAACTAATTCTGGAATACTCCACCTAGCAAATTAATTTCTCAGACACCACAGCAGAAGTTTGCAATGGCCACATCACCATTACAGTGTATCAGAAACCCAGTGACCACCACACCAGTGGCTTACATCCTAAGCACACCACTAGATCCTGTGTATGCAGTCAAGATCTATGTTACATCCATATCTGCTCTGATCCCACTGATCAGGTTGTACACCTTAAGGATCTGGAGCAGTGATTTATTTTCTACAATTACAATACAATCCCCAAACTGCTGTTCAAATCAACAAACTCAGACTCAGACCTTGCCCCAACTTGCTACAATAGAAAATTAGGGTTAGAAGGGACCTCAGGAGATCATCTAGTCCAACCCCCTGCTCAAAGCAGGACTGTCCCTAATCAGATCATCCCAGCCAAGGTTTTGTCTACCCAGGTCTTAAAACCTCTAAGCATGGAGACTCCACAACCTCTCTGGTGAGCCTGTTCCAGTGCTTTACTACCCTCCTAGTGAGAAAGATATGAAGAAAAAAGCTAACCTAAACTTCCCTTGCTGCAACCTGAAACTGTTGCTCCTTTTTCTGTTGTCTTCCAATATCAACTCCAAGACAAGGACAACAGAATTCCTTTGCTTGTCACTTACAGCCGCCAGCCTGGCCACCTTGGACATATTAATGACCTCCAATTCCTCCTGAAAAAGCACGGCTGTTTCAAGGTAGTCACCGAGGACAAATCTGCCCTGGTTTACAGACAGCCCCCTCAACTTCAAACAGTCTCTGTCTAGTAACAGGGTACCTAACCCCCATTGTCAATGAGGCACCAAGCCTTGCAAGGAACCCACATCCAAGCTGTGCCACCTCACCAATATAGACTACATCATCACTGGACCAAAGAACACAGATTATAATATCTGAGGTTCATTCACCTGCAACACTACCAATGTCATATATGCCATCACCTGCTTACAGGGCTCTTCTGCTGTCTATACAGGACAAATGTGGCAATGTAAGAATGAATAAACATCACTCTAACATCAGTTCCATCAATTTGTAGAAAGCATGTAGTCTATGTTTAGTTCTTTAGACTGGAAGTATACCTATGAACCCCAGAAAGGGCATGTTATGGCTTTGCCCAGTTTGGGTTACTAATGTGATATGTGTAGGGAAATGACCAGTCTTTCCATTTTACATCAGTTTGAAGTTAGTGGAAGAAGAATATGAAGTTATTTTGGGCCAATTAGCTATTCTGGTTATTAATATTCATAATCTGATTATCCAATGCATTAAAAAAAAATAATACTTTTTACCTCCATAATATGGGCTGGGAGAAACTCTTCTGTATTGGGCGGGTTTTAGAACTGTCAGTATCCATCCAGCAGTGTCTACCTACTGTGGACCAAATCTGCAAATGATAAAGCACCTTTCAGTAATCTTATCCTTCCATCAGGCTGATCTGTTACTGGACTGCATAAAGAATTTGCCATGTCCTCTGATATTGCCACATCCTCTGAAATGCACAAGTCTTGTACACTTCATTCCCAGAGAGGGTAGTGGCACAATTCACACTGATTTCTACAGAAGCCAGAGAAGTCCCAAAGCTATCGACAAGTTTGTTATACAAGTGTCTTGGCTTGTTTGCCCAGGGTAGGTGCTTTCCTGCACTCTGCTAATATCTTTACAAGAAAAATTTGTTAAAATAGGAAGCCAGGAACATATTTATATAAATCAACCAAGCATTGCTATTCCAAGTTAAATGTGCATTTTTATTGGACTGGATGCTGGTATTTTACAAAGGAGTGAAATATAGTGTAATTTTTATGTCTTTCCAAATTGTAAAGGGCCAACATCAAATTAAATGCCAATATTAATGCAAATGGACATCGGAAAATATCCTGCTTCCTCAGTGTTAGCGTGCATACATATGCATGCATATGCACACAAGTTGCTCCCTGAAGACATCCACAAAATTATCTTATTGTCCTTCTAGTCCTCATTTGTTTTGATGCCTCTAAGAAAATCTTGATGACAGTTGAAACAGCTGGTTGGCTGTACATATGAAAGACCACAACTATCATGCTGATAGCGCTGTCTTACATTGTCTTATTCCTGTCTTATCCTATTCTCTCTCATCCTATCCAGAGAATGCAATTTCTTGAGGCAGGGATTGTTGTCATATTCTGGGTTTCTATTGTATTATGAAAACATAATTCCTTTTCATTTGTCTTAGACATAAAGGATATTTTGAAAAGATTTTTAAAAATTTACCCTCAGTTTAACTAAATGCCAAACTTTGGTATTAAAATGCAAACCTATGTACTCTGGTACCAGGTGCAATTCATGGAGCTCATGTCTGTGACTCCTACACACTTTCACAGTACAAACTACTACTAGTACTACTACTAATCCATTGAATACTATGTGAGAGGTTGGGTGAGTTGGTTGAAGTACCTACCTTGTTATAGTACCAAGGGCATGTGTTTGAGCTTTTCTCTGAATATGGGGCAAAGATTGACCCAGCTGTAAGGAGGCACAGAGTCATTTAGATTAGGGGGTCAAAGGCAGCTGGACACAATGCAGATGACATTGCTGTCTTATAGGCTACTGAACACAGAACTGGAGTGCCATAGCCAGCCTTGTGCTACAAGCTGTTAGGTTCAGGAGGCCCTTTCCCTTTTTTTGAATGAACAAACATCTAATTGTGTTTATTTGATACACATCATTGTGTTACTCAAATTGCCAATTGCTCAAATCACAAGTGAGACTTTATAAGGGGGGATAAGGCAAGGTGCCACATTTATTGATCACATGAGTTAGACATAGGGGTTCGGGCACACCATTCATACAAACACACACAAATCATCAAACACATCATTACACAAAGGCATACACATACACAAAACAACCATTTCATCCACACATACATGAGATATAGTTACCAGCAATATTTGCTCAATATCAGCCCAGGGTGGTCAACCTGGGCTTATTGAGTAGATGATGATGATTTGAAGATAGTAGATTTGAAGGTAAGATAGCAGCTGGAGCGGGGTGAACAGATGCATCTGTGCTCCAATGGAACAGTCGGACAAGGTTTTTTGGGTAAACTCACCCAACTTGGCATTTTCAGAGTGTTCTTTTATAGGGATTGGCATCCTTTGTTTCAGTGCTTTGGGGTTTTTCCATACCCAACTTCTGTTTTTGCGGTTGTTCTTCTTTTGTCTTCAGCATATCTCAGCCTTGGCCTTCTCCTCATTATCTTCTTTGTGCCCTAGGCCTAAAAGGGATTCTTCAGCCATTTATTAACTAGTTTACTGACTGGTAACTTACAGTTGGCACCTTGTTGCCTACATAAACAGTTAAATCTTCTTCTCCCATCTCTATGCCAGTCTCTCACCATTCACCTTTTTACACACACTCATACATAAGAGCCATGCAGTTCATTCACTTATGTCAAGCAGAAGGATACAAAATGGACTTTTCAAGTTGCTTACAAGACAAGACTAACATGGTTATAGTTCACTGTTATTACACTCTGTGTCAACATCAGCTACATTAGTTTAGTTCATGCTACACTTGTCATTACGTAACGTAGAAAGGAGTGAATTACTTACCACCGTATAGAGTACTCTGAGAAATGTAGCAGTGGGACCTTGTTCTGTTAAGTGGTGAGCATGGCTCAGAAGAAGTCAGAAAACTCTGGTTTCACTTCCAACCTGTGTGGGCTAGTAGAGAAAGCACTGCACTGGGCCTCAGGAGTCACAGGATTTGTTTCCAACTCTCCCTGGGCTGACCTGATGAGTGGCACTGGGCAAATCACTTCACCTTTTGTGCCTTGGTTTCCCCATCTACAAATGGGAATAACGACAATGAACTCCTTTGTTTAGTGCTTTGAAATCCACAAATGAGAAGCGCTAAGTGAGAAGCATTATTGTTAGTGAAAACCTTCATTCAATGAGGTGCTTAAACATAGGCCTAACTTGAAAAACAAATATAGGCCCACTGAGTTAGCTTAAGGATGAACTGGGATCTAAAAGGTAGGAAAAGGTCCCTTACAAATGTATGGAGAAAAGAAAAGTCAAAGGACTCTTCACTGAGTTGTCTGAAGTCTCCTGCAGATGAAGTGCTAGAGAGCTTACAAGATAGCATATATACCCAAATCAAAGACGACTTCAAATTTAAGACTATCCCCCAATAATTAGATTCTATGTATAGAAAATGTGTATATTTCTTATCACAGTCCATGTATAGAATCTAATTCTATCATGGAAGGTCATCTTAAATTTGTTCCCCTGCCCTGCACCACTGCAGTGGGTAAAGCAGCAGTCGGCAGCTCCTACCACTTGTCCCCCCTGAAGCCTGCTCCCCTGGGTGATGCTTGTGCCCCTGCTGCATGCCACCTGCCCCCTACTGCTTACCCCTTGCAGCCTCTGCTCCCTACAGCCCCACCACCTGGCCCCCTGCAGCTGCAGGTCCCTACAGCCTCTGCCCCCTCTGTACTCCCCCCACCCAGCTGCTTACTGTCAGGTGCAGCTCTGGCTCCAGCCCCTGCTGAGCCATGTGGCAGCATCCTAAGGCTGGAGCTGCCTCTGCCACTGCTGTGTGGTGGGCAGTGGTCAGAGCTTGCATGGGAGGAAATGAAGGCAGAACTGGAGCTGTGGTGCCTGACAATAAGCAATGGGGGATGGGGGGGGCAAAGGTTGCTGCAGCTCTGATTGTGGCAGTCACCCAGGCTTGGGGTCAGAGTCAGAGCCACAGCAGCTGCCTGCCCCATCCCTGCCCCCACTCTGCCTTGTGTTTGAATCCAAGGTAAGGGGCTTTCTGCTGCCCGCCCCCCATGTTTAATGGGGAAAAGCCTCATCTTGGGTTTGAGTAAATATGGTATGTTGTGACACAAGGGAAAAACTACCTTTTCTGACCTCACACCAGGTTTTGACGTTGACACTGTAAATAATAAGCTTAGCTCTCATGGTTATTCTGATGTCATGAGGCTTACAGCAGTATTATATAACCTTCTGTATATCACTATTAGTCACGTAGTATTTTCTAGGTCTGGTTCTCTTCTCCCTCCCCTGGGCTTCCTGCCAGTTCACAACAGCGTGAGAGGAAAATAAATGCACACACTGCTGGCTGAGCATACAAATGCTATTTTAAAATAAACTCTTGTATCAGAGGGATGCAGGAATTTTTGGAGTTCCACAGACAGGAAGGGGCAGCTAAAACATTCATGCTCTTTACCAGCCAATGGAGCAGAACCTGATGTTCACCATTTATTCCGGGCCAAAGATAAACTTGTTTGGAGAGAAAAGCAATGGGATCTCAACCGTGTAACAGAAATCCTGTTAGTTTTATGATACTTGAATGGGTGTACCTATTACATGGTCGTGCTGGATAAAAGACTGTCTTCTCTTTTTCTTTTGCAGGTGGTTTGCTATAATGGAGATTCACCTGATGGTCGTTTTATTCCTTAACAAATATGAATTTATTCTTTTGGACACAGTACCAAAGGAGGTAAAAGACTTACATGGTTATACTGTTATTTATAACAGCAAAATGCTGGAAGGGGTGTTACAAAACAGTAAGGGGTAATTCTTTCCTCCTCCAGAGGACCCCTAGTCAAGTAAATGGACTTACATTGGCTGAACAATAGTGCAGCTGAGAATGCAAATTGGGTTCTTTGGATGCATCCAGACATGCATGGACATTTGGTTCCACATTTGCCACCTTGTGCCGCAGCTACTTGTCCTCAGGGAATGCCCATGCCATGCGCACTTTGGCATGTGGCAAGTTACCCCAGGGGTGGTAGGGGAGGCTGGATCCAGCACTGTGCTTGCCCCAGCAGCTTTGCTGGGGTCCTGGGGGCCTCTTGGGGCTGCAGCCACAGCGATCCTGCTGAGCAGAGCCTAGTTGACAGTGGCAGCAACTCTGGACAGCCTGGCTCCACTTTTCAGCAGTGTGTGCTGCTCTAATATGCACTGATCCATTGTTTTTTTTTCTGTGGGTTTTTTGTGCCCCTGGGTATCCAGAGTGTAAAACCAGGATACCCAAAGGTCAAAAAAACCCTCCGAAAAAAAGAAATGGAAATGGAAATGCACTCAGGCAGCGCATTCTTACAGCATGGAGAACACTGGCGTGTGCGGTCTGTGGCACCGCAAACGTGTAGCAACAAAAATGCTCAGAGGTCCAGGAAATGTGGCTTGAAGGGAAAGGCTGAAAGAGCTGGGATTATTTAGTCTGGAGGAGAGAAGATTGAGGGAAGATTTGATAAACAGTTTTCAAATAACTGAAGGGTCATTATAAGGGGGATGTTGATAGAGAGTTCTCTGTAGACACAGGGGATAAGACAAGGAGCAATGGCCTCAAGCTGCAGCAGAGGAAATTTAAACTGGAGATTAGGAGGACCTTTCTGTCTGTAAGGGTGATTAAGCATTGGGACAAGTTACCTGGAGAGGTTCTGGATTCTCCATTCCTGGAAGTTTTTAGGGGCAGGTTAGACAGACACTTGGCTGGGATGATTTAGTCATCATGGATCCTGTCTTGAACCATGGGTTGGACTGGATGACCTCCTGTGGTCCCTTCCAGATCTACTTCTCTATGATTCTGTGATTCTTTACACAACTGCCCTCCTGTATGAAATATACCCTTGGTCCTTCTGCACTGCCTCATACCTGCTCTGTGGCTAAATCTTTTCCTCACAGACCTGGAGTGCTGCAAAGCAAGCAGTGACCCAAATGCCTTTATATTTAAAGCACTACAGGTCAGGGATCTGGGGACAAGGAAAAGAGGCAGAAGTTTAGAGTTACATAAGACTAGACAACTAGCTCCAAGCTTTACTGGGAGAATTTGACATGTTGATCACTAATGGTGCAAAGTCCACCCAGAAAAGGAACAGGAATTCCTTGGGGACTCAAGAACTGGCCAACACTGCTGCCTTCCCATGGAATTGATTGCATCTTCAGGTTGATCCCTGGGTAACTGAGCCATTGAAGGTAGAGCAAGGTCAATGAATTTTGTTACGCCCCCTGTTTCATATTATATTAGAGCAAATATTGATTCAGGGGCTTCAATGAGATGGCCTTTGAGCCTTGAGCCTCTGTAACAGATGAAGCCAAATTTCTGAGAAAGTCCGTTTATCTCTTTAACATCAATGTAAATACAGTGCTACATAATTTTATTTGCTGAATTAACCCAGATGCATACTTAACACAGGCTTCTGTTGTTTCTCTCTCTCTCTCTTTTTTTGCAGAGCCATCTGCATTTAGTGGGGACGCAACAACCCATGGGCCCATGCAGGGTTCAGTATAAACTCCGGGAATGAACACTGACTTGTAGTGGCTTGATCCTTTGGCCAGCCACAGCCAGAGCAATGCTTCTTATACCTCCAGATGTGTTCAGCGTACTAATAGGTTTTGAGTAAAGATTGCAGCGAGGAGGAAACTTTATGTAGTGTTTATAATAAATCCATCACTGTGGCACCTGTGCACCTAGGCCTGATTAAGTAGGTCTCAGTATTTTAAATGCAGCTTTCAGATTATGCATCTTTTTATGCATCTGTAATTTTAGGTTATATAAATCTGCAGCCTGTATGCATCTAAGCTGACTGTACCCACAAATGAGGTATGTAGGGGACAAAGTATGCTTATGATTACTTTGGAAAGTATTATTAGGGCCCCTACAAAAACCAGGCCTCCCAGGACAAGTTTCCTCTTGCCCTGAAGGTTCGTTCACACCAGAGCAAAGAATATGTCAAGTGCCAGCAAATGAGAACAGCGGTGTTTTACAGCCCTTTTCTACTGCTGTATGCAAAGTGCAGGACAGCAGTGAATTAGACCCTCAGAGTCAGATCCTCAGCTGCTGTTCACTAGCATAGTTTGTACTTGCTGGAGCTACTCTGAGGCAACACACACATGGCCAGGTTAGCCTGCAGCAGGTCAGGCTGTCCCCATTTAAAAACGCTGCAGCCATTTGACACTAAAGGTGATCTAGTCCTGCCCCCCTACAGGACAAATTTACCTCTGTGTGCATCAGGGGCAGTTCTCTTTCATGCCTCTAAGTGCCTGTGTTTCTGTGCTCATTTCTCATACTTCGTGCACAGCTGGCACAGCAAGCTTTGTGCTTTGCCTCTCTGTTCATGTGTCCAAATGTGATTAATACCAGATGAGGACCCAGCCTCCTGGGACTAAATTAAGGACAAACAATGGTGAATGAAACATGTTTGTCACTGGAAGACTGAAAATTTGGAAAGTGAGAGCGACCTTCTCTCCTCCAGGGCAGCTGAAGTTCCTGTTAGCTTTGGCTGAATTTTGGTTGTCTCAGGGCACAGGATTGGGTCCTTTGTTTATATAACAAAGCCTTTCCCATTATGCTTGCTTGCCATTTAGAATATCTTCAAGAAAAGGCCATCCAAGATCTGGAAAATTTTTGTTTTGGTTTGGGGTAGGTTTTTTTGAGTATGATTTACAGCACTTGAGAATCTAACTCTCTCTTGGATGTTGCACACATCTAAAAATACCTACCCCTGAAAGAAAATCTAATAAAAGAAGGCAGTTAAAGGCAGCTGTAGAGCAAGCTAAGAATCCATCTTGCTGGAAGTACAACACTTAATTGCTGTCATATTTAATACAGTAAAATAGCTTCATAGGAAATTATCATTTTACAGACACCTCTTTAAGTAGAGATTACTCATCCAAAGGGCAGTGGAGACTATTTCATAAAGTCTTGATTAATTGGACTCCAAAACAGGGATGATTGGCTAAAATGCTTTGGGATCCCACGGGGAGGACAGTCTACTTCCAGTATCATGCTGTGCCAGAAGGGGGCAGAGGCAGGAATATATGCTGCTCCTTGTTGTGTCATCTCCCGGTTGATTTTACCCATTTGATATCGCTGCTTTTTTTGATGGAATGGACCAAAACTAGAAGACCATACACCATCCAGGTCTGTTGAACCATTTCCAACATCAAAAGGCACATGCAGAGATACGGGATGTTGGTCATACCTATGCATTCCTTTCATTACCTCTTCCATTACATAGAACTGCTTTGTTAGGACCTGATTTTGGTGATACTGAAGCCCCTGCAACTTCCTCTGAATATAAGAGGAGGTGCATCTCTTAGCATCAGGCCCATGTTGATTGATGTAAAGCCTGTTGGAGTCACTGGAAAGATCCTTGGTCATTTGCAGGGACTGGGAATCTGCATTTTAGTTTTTTGTTAGAGAGGCAAACATTGTATAGGTTACTTGGGTACCCAGAATGCACAGCAGGCCACTACCAGCTCTCAACTATAAATGTTTAACTTCATTTAATATGTAACTGACTGCAGAATTTGGCACTGTATTTCTTTGCATAACTGGTGTGTTTCAAGATACTAAAATCCATGATGCTAAAATAATCTCATTCAGAGTTATCATTATGGGTGGTTTTTTGCATATATTTGCAAAATAGAACTATTTAGCCAAACCTAATGGGCAACCCTGCTGAAACCTTAGAAGCTGGAAGTCCTTACTGCGCCTGCTACTCCGGCCTGATAAAACCTAACTATTTACAAGTCATCAGAGCAGTGAGTCTGGGATTGTCAAATTTAGCTTTGGTACTCATTTATTTAGGAATACCTAGTCTTCTGATGGCAGGTCTTCTCGGCAAGGGGAAAAATACACATGAAAAATTGGTTCTGAAAATAATTCTGGATTTATGACCACAAAAATGTCTGCTCTAATTGAAGTTTTCCTAAAATGTTTTGGGGTTTTGGTGGAAAAAATGACAAATGTTTTAAAAAAAAACTCTGTCTCTTTCTGTGATCAAAACCCAACATTTTCATTCAAAACAGATCTATCCTGAGGCTCTTGTGGAAAAAGACATTTTTCACTGAAATATTTTGTATTAAAAATGACAACTCACAATCTGCATTTTCTCTTCCAAGTATGGTGGAAGCAATGCCCTTCATAAGAAGCAGACATCTCCTGAAATAACCTCTACTTCATTCATGCTTTCCCCCTATTAAGCCTCTGTCGGAGGCTCCTCTCATCTGTGCTTGGCAGTCAGGCAGCTCAAGTGGGCCGGGAGCAGTCTCTTTCATTACTCCAGTGGTGGAATTCAGTCCATTTTCAGGGTAGTTGATTGGGCCATTTACATATCGTCATAGAAACAAGAAGTGATTCATAGATTGTTAGGCCAGAAGGGAACTTGGAAGATCATCAGGTCCAGCCCCCTGCACCAAGTAGGAAAGATAACTGGGGCTTAGGTGACCCCAGCAAGGTAACTGTCTAGTCTCTTCTTGAAGATTTCCAGGGTAGGTGATTGCACCACCTCTGGAGGGAGATTACTCTACAGTTCGAATAATCCCTAGTTGGACACAATGATCTCTTGAGGTCCCTTCCAGCCTTACTTCTCTATGAACTAGAAGCTTAGACGTACCAGGCATATTGCCCAGGTTGTATTTGGGACTAAAAGACATAGTTGTGGCTTTTGAGATAATCAACGGTAAGGTAAAAATGGCTTTCTGTTAAAAAAATGCTTACACCCCGTTTCCATGAGGTGCTAAAGCATTTTGCCAAATAGAAATGGGCTTCGCTGTGTACATTGCTTTAAGCACACACTTAAAGGATATAAGGATACACTTAAACTTAGCACATGCTTTGCTAAAACATGGTCCAATCAGGGCCTGGCAACCTGTTCTAAGGATGCGTCAGCACTTTCAGCCCTGCCACTCCTGTGGGCTGCAGATCAGCCATTGCTGCTCCAGCTGTCCCTGCTCTGTGCAGGGCTGACCTCTCATCCCTCTTAATGTAGTTTTCCTTGAAAAAGCAATGCAAAAAAGCATGACAAGCAACAACTTGGACCAGTTAACTCAATGGTGAGGGTAAGCAGAGGCTGCAGTGGCAGTAAGTAGGGGGAGGAAAGAATATTCCTCTGCACAGACCAGGGACACCTGAAGTGGGAATAAGGGACTGGATAACCTCTAGTAAAAGGTGGAACTGATATTTTGGTTGGAACAGCAATAGGCCATTGGCTGGCTATTAATAAAACATGCAGTGGATCAAACCTTCATGGACCACATCCAAGCTCTCCACATGCTGGATGTGGCCTGTGGGCTGTAGGGTGCTGACCCATGGATCACTAAATAAGCATTAGCAGTTAGCTTGTTATTTATGGTATAAAAGTTATTGTCTATATGAGTGATTCTCAACCTGGGTTCCACAGCACCCAGATAAACCCAGAGATTTCAAAGAGCAGTCCAGCATGTTAAAGATATCTCTGGCTGTTCTGGTCTTTCTAAAATCTTTGCAATAGAAAAAATGCTCTATTACTTTTCTGTAGTCAAGAAATAAATGAAAGCTAAGAGCTGGCATTTTCTGAGGGCTGCCTTGAGTCCCTTGAGGAGTGCCTTGACAACCACCAGCCTCTACAAACTTTATACAAGTTCAACAGATCACTGAAGATACAAAGGTATTTTTGTGCATCCTGCGTGAAAGTGGCCAAAGTTAATGGCTCTCACTCTTTTCAAAAGCAGTTTTAAATCATTATGTTATATAATAGAAAACATTAGACTTCCTTGGAAGTAAACATCTTTCCCAAGTACCTGATGCAATCTAAATGTTTTTGCTTATCATGTGACAAAAAAAAATTCCTTCCAGGTGGTATGTAGTGGATAGGAACTGGGCATAAGGAAGGCTTTAGAGAGTGAGCATTTTTAAGTGAAGTAGCCAACAAGAAGCTTTCGTGTCCAATGTTATTCTGAATGGATACATGCCACTGACTGGCAGAGCATTACTTATTTCTTCATGTTGATCATAAAATTAGTATGAAAGCCTTAATGGAGTTATAAATATCTTGTTTCCATGAGAGCCCTGGGAAGAAAATTATAGTGCTAAAGTCTTTCGAAAGATAATATCATTCTGTACAGATGCTATCTGAGGAGGCCAAGGGATGGGCAGGAAACATGCATCTGAAATCCTGCATTCCAGTCTCAGTTTTGCTGTTCCCTGAATGTATGACTGGGCAAATCACTTCATCTTTCTGTGATTCATTCTGCCCATCTGTCAAATGTGGGTAAGTGCCACAGCTGAAAAGCACATTGAGGTCTATCAATTAGAAACTGAGCTCTCATTTTTATTCAGTGATGCACTAAAGCATTGAGCCATTCATATTTATATTACCAGCATACTGTGGATAAAGTAATACAAACAGAATGGCAAACAACATACTCCCAAGATTTTAAAACTTGTGGTACGTACCTAGAAAACTCCGCTGAAATTGTCAAATGTGTGACAATTTCTCGTCCCTGTAGAACTATTTTGTAGGAAGTTTAAGGGTTGGAATAAAGTAATCATGGAAAAGTTTAGTGTTGGCACAAAATGCAGTTCTTTTTGCAAAGTAAACACCAATGGGAATGTTAGCTTGAATTGTGCAGCTTTGGTCTCTAGATACTAACTTTCAAACTCAAACTGGTATTGTGCTATTTTATGAATTGTATTCTTCTTACAGCTTTGGTAGAGCATCTTTCCCAGGTATGACATTAGAATAACGAGAAACATCCACAGAGCGTAATGACCAAATGTAATGCAATTGCTTGGGTAATCCCTGGCAAGTACTGACTTTGAGCAGGACTTGGGGCTCACATTGTATTATTAGCTGAATATGAGCTCCTAATAGGATAGCATGCTTAAAAGGGCTGATGTGTCCTTAGGTATATACCGTATTTTCTTGCATGTAGCACACCTAGGAATATAGGAGCCTGTTTTTGAAATCCAGAATAAAGAAAAAAAGACTTAACCTGCAGTATGAGTAAGTAACTGAGAAACAACTCAGCTGCTAGAAAGCTGAGCCGCTCCTTAGCCTGCTGCAAGCCCTGTATGCAAGATGGGGCCCTCAGACCACCCTTACATGCTGGTTCAATATGACATGCTGTGTATAACTATGGACCAACCCTGGGTGCTGGCCTGATCTGGTGCTTGAGGCCATGCCATCCATCCGGGGGGTTCCATACTGGTCCAGAAAGTTGGCAATGGGAAGAGTGGTGGCAGCATTAATTGCTGTGGCTCCCATTAACTGCAGCAGTTAATGTTACATGCCATCACTCCCTTGCAGCCAGACTTCTGGACCAGCAGGAATCTATATTTCTTGCCTATAATCTTCACCCCGATTCCCCTCAGCTGGTTTTGAGGAAAGGGTGGGTGTATTATGTGAGAAAATAGAGTAAACGGGGGTATACTGAAAAAGAAAAGGGGGGTTAAATCATCTCTATCTTTACCACTGGTGCAACCACTGCTGGAATACTATGTCCATGCCTTTCATCTACTGGATGATCAACATGCCACTTGAGACTATTTGAAGTTACTTAAGTATACAGGCAATTCTGTTGCTTTCTCTGGGTGCGTAAGTGCCCCCATTATAGGAACAGGAATGTCTCTGTATCTCTGGAGAGCAGCTTGTAGTCAGTGCAGAGCCAAAGGTCAAGTCAAAGCTCTTTTATCCTTCATCCTTCTGACCCTCAAGTATTCAATAGGCTTCACAGTCTAGTCTCTGTTACTTCAGGGGTGAATTTCCTGACCCTTTATCAGATTTCAGTTAAGAGGTTCAAAGGTTTGGAAAACAGATCTTACAGTCAAGAACTCAGGAGTTCAGTTTATTCAGGTTAAAAGAAGATGCAGAAATGACTTGATTTGTGTGTAAGTGTCAGAATTTGAGAATAGAAGGCCTTTTCTCCTAGCATACAAATGATCTGGGTAATGAGATCAGACTAGATGATCACAGTGGTCCCTTCTGGCCTTACAACCTATGAATACTGCAAATCCTTTTTTAGGCCACAGAATTGCCTCCTTTCTCCTCTCTGCTTCCCCACACTGAGCAGTATCTGGCTCTGTGAATAGCTCTACTGAAATCAGTGTAATTCAGGGTGGCAAACTCTGGTCTTTAGTTTTTACTGTGCCCTGATCAAAGAAAACTCCACTGGACTTTAATGAAAGTTTGGCCCAAGTACATCCCCAGTGAAGCCGCATTGAATTAGTGCTTAAAGATGGATGTAGTTCACAGGGTGCATTTACATGGCAAGAGCAGGTAGTTGGGTTGTGTTTGAAAGTGGAATACTTGTGACGACTGAGAAACAAATATGCACTAGTAGAAAGCAGTAGTCTGCACTCTTTTGGTACTTCTTACAGGTGATTCTTATTTTCACTTGTTAGGTAAAAGCCAAGAAAAACTTCACAGGTAGGTATTAAGTAGAGGACAAGAGGTTTGGGGGCAATGTATATTTTACAATTTCTTCATCATGGAATTGTTAGCAGGCTGTCTTATAGGTAACTCAGAACTACTCCCTCATCCTACAGACAACCAACGTATTCAACAGGGTTCTCATCCCTGCTTTTTATTACTGCAGGGGTGAATTGTCTGACCCTTTATCTGGCCTCAGTTCAGCAAAGCACTAAGCATGTGCTTAAATCCACTTGATGTCAGTGGAATACTGAGTACTTTCCTGAGCTGGGACCTCAGTATACATACATTTCCACCCCTGCCCAAATGTCATAGCCAAGTTAAAATTAATACATAGGCAATGCACAATTAATTTGAGGCCCCATTCAGCTACTGACCTTTATTAAGTCATTCATTATGGCCTGAGATATTGTTAGGTGACCCTCTTCCTCTATCCAAAACTTGGTATTATCATCTACTATTTTAAGCTTGTTTACAGAACTGGAATAATGCACTGATATAAAAAGGTGATTACAGCATCATGTGTCTGAGCTTTTAAGTTCCTTTTCCATGAAAACAAATCAAAGAATGTCTGAATATCTGAAAGCTAGACAGCTGTTTTCTGCTTGTCCTGAGCTTGAATCAAGCACTACTTCATTAGGATGCCGACCTTATATAAATTATTCAAGATCTAAAAACATAAAACACCAAACTAGAACAAATCCACCAGGAGCTGGTAATGCTTTGTCCATCAGAAGTAAATCCAATTATCTGACTAAATTCTTTTGAGCCACATTTTCCACGAACCCTCCACCTGGCCTCTAAATTTGCCTCTGAAACTGTGTTGTTGCACATGTTTTTGCACAAGCCTGTGGGTTTTGTGTGAATGAATTCAGGAAGTAAGGTCTCTAATCACATTCCTGCCAGCAAAAAAGTCAAGTGCCAGACTATGCAAAAACTTGCATCTACTAAATAATCTGCACTGCTCAAGGGCTGGGATGCATAAGACGCGTTGGCTATCTCTTTCATAGTTCTTGAGGCAGACAGAGATGAGAAGGCTGATTCTGCTTTGTGGGTGGTGTAGAGGGATGCAGTTGTCTTTCATCAGACTTTGGTGCATCCGTGCAACGGAAGCCAACAGTGAACCCATACTTCCTACCAACGCCTGCACACCTATGTCGTGATCTGTTCCTATACCTCCAGGGGTCATATTTCACCAGGGACTGAAGGATATGTGTTGTAGCACCACCTTGAGGCTAAGTGCAAGTTGATTAATGTGCTATATGCATTTCCAGGGGGTATCAGTGCCATCTGAGGATACAGCATAAACTTTACTTATAAGCTATAACAATAAACCCAGTTTGAAGAAGCCTAGGTATGCATGAGTCCATGCCTGCATTAACTTAAGGGACATTGGCATAAAATGTGATCTTTATTACTTTCCCACTTGTTTTCTGAGGGCTGTACGTAAGTATGGTGTCATATAAAAGATTAATAAGCATAAATCATCATCTTTACACTTCTGTTTTTGAAAGTGTAATTATTTCCATGGCAGTCCATTGACAGTGTCAGGATTATGGATGAACAAGTCAGGAAGTGAAGGAGCAGGCACGGATTTAAAATTACGATCATCTTTCCATGTAATTAAACAGTGGCAGGGAAATTAAAAAAGGCCTCCTAGCATAAACCAGACTCACTCTTTTTGAAGCCTTTTCCAAGAGGTTTCCAGGAAGCATCAATTTGTCATGGGTCACTTTCCTGGGGAGAGCATAGAGTTATGCTCAGATTCTCAGAATCCATGTCTAGTGCAGTGGGTCCTGGGACCAGGGTTCCTGGTGCTACAATGCAATGCAAATAATGCAAATAATGTATAGTAATGCAATGCAAATAATACATAGTAATAATAATTTACATTTGGCAGCTCACACCCTTTTGTTTTCAGCCTACTAAATCTCATAAAAATAATTCAGATTACACATTTTCTTAGTCATTTTCAACTTTAAGCAGATTGACTAGACGTCAGAGGTCAAAAGTCAGGCTTTGCATTCTCCGTTTAAACACCTAAATAAAAAGCTTGATTTTCTGGGTGCCCACAGCCTCTACAGTTGCCAAGCAGTTCTCGCAATCAGACCTTCCATAGAGGTGTCTATTTCTAGGCATATAATATTGGCTTGAGATCACACTGCTGTGGTCCATTGTGTTTCTTTTGTACATTTTTGTTGCCATTTGGGTCACAGCAGACAAACTCCTAATAAAGCTCATCATAAATATAACAAAAAGCATGTGGGTCAGGAGGATTATTGATTAAGTGCCAACAATATATTCAATCCTGTACAAGGAAGAACTCAGGATAACTCCTCCTCCGATGTTCTCCAGTCTAAAAAAGCTAGAAATATGTGCATCAAAACAGTAGGCAGGATGTCTAGAGCAGTGGTCTCCAAACTTTTTTGATCGTGCACCCCTATTAGTAAAACATTTTTGAGCACGCACCCCCAATATATGTATATTTATTTATTTATAAATTATATACATGTACCACTGTACATTATAAAACATACACAAAAAATGGAAATTAAATCGTCACTGTTTTTACCTCATAATGTGGCTGATGAAGAGCTTGTACTAGGAGTAGGAGAAGTGTCAGCTCTGCCATTTTCTTGTTGTTTGCTTGTGCTCATATTATTAGTATTATCTTCAATCTACGGTTTCTTTACAGGAATCTTTTTAAGCCACTTGTCCATTTTGTGAGGGTTAGTTTAGTTAAAACTAGATAATATAATCTGTAAATCCATTTAACAGGGCACACGTAAACTGCAATACGTTGCAATAGGCTGAAAGCAAAAGAATGCTTCTTCCCTCAGGTTACCTCACGTACCATACGTGACACATGACTGTCCGATATACGGACTGAGTGAGGGCACCAGTGTCAGTCTGTATATTAAATATTAATAAAGCTTAATTTCTTTCTTATTTTTTAAGATAAAAAATAAATACAAATACAAGTTCTAATATTTTCTTTGCACACCCCCTGGGATCGTCTCGCGCACCCCACTTTGGAGACCACTCGTCTAGAGACTAAGCTTGCAAAAGCTTGTGTGCTAGGCATCCTGTGTTCTTAGCTTGGATTTTAGTTATATGGCTTTTATGATACTCCACCCCCAACCTCCCTCCCCCACTGACACTCTACCGGCCTGGAGCGGAAAACCATTTTGACAAGCCAGTTGCTGTGACTTGGCAGTAGAACATTTGGTTAGTTGCAGTCTAGAAACGAAATGCTGTTGCCTATTAACATGCCACAGCAACCACGGTTTATTCACAAGTAACTTGCACTGATGGCATCAGTGAGAATATTGAATGGTGCCTCTAGCTCTCACGAGGACATGGACACAACGAGAGGCTCCTAATTTCTGATAACACTTTTTTCTATATGCAAGGTAGCTTACAAAGGACTCGGGGGTCAGTTAACGAGTCAGGATATAAACAGCAAGAATTTGTAGTGACAGGTGTAAGAGGGAGAACAATATCAGAGAATCATAGAATGACAGGAAATAAAGGTTGGAAGAGATGCTCAGGAGGTCGCATCGAGTCCAACCCCCTGCTCAGAGCAGGACCATCCCCAACTAGATCATCCCAGCCACGGCTTTGTCTACCCAGGTCTTAAAAACCTCCAAGGATGGAGAGTCTACCACCTCTCTGGGTAACCTGGTCCAGGGGTTTACTACCCTCCTCATGAGAAAGTTTTTCCTAATATCTAACCTCAACTTCCCTTCCTGCAGCTTGAGCCCATTGCTCCTTGTTCTGTCATCTGCCACCACTGAGAACAGTCCAGCTCCGTTGTCTTTCAAACCTTTCATCAGGTAGTTGAAGGCTGCTATCAACTCCCCTCTCAGTCTTCTCCAAACTAAATAAGCCCCGTTCCCATAGCCTCTCCTCGTGAGTCATGTTCCCAGCCCCTTAATCATTTTTGTTGTCCTTTGCTGGACTCTCTGTAATTTATATACATCTTTCTGTAGTGGGAGGCCCAAAACTGGACACAGCACTCCAGATGTGGCCTGATCAGTGTCAAAGACAGGAGAAGACTCACTTCCCTCGATCTGCTGACAACACTCATACTAATGCAGCCCAGTATGCTGTTAGCCTTCTTGGCAACAAGGGCACACTGTTGGTTCATAGTCACTGTGACCCTCAGGTCCTTTTCTGCAAAGCTACTACTTAGCCAGTTAGTCCCCAGTCTGTACCGGAAGGGGACATTGAGGTGAAAAGCCAATACCTTGTAGTAACAAGAGCATCAGTGTCCTTACCATTACTCTGCTTGTCAATACCTTCACCCTATTAGATGCATTCAGAGAGTGCTTTCAAACGTGGGCCCGGTGGTGAAGATGAGTCTGTCCGGACGGGGCAGCCAGTTGGTAGAAAACAATCAGCATAGCAGGAACCCACACAGAATGAAACAACTTCTGTTTTTCAATGGGATTTTTAAAGTTGTGGGCAACAAAATATTCCACAATGCCTTATTAAGAGGATTGCTCTTTCTCTTCTGGCTGACCTTTATTATGAAACCAAGGTTTTCTTGTCCCTGGGAATAGTTTATTTAAAAAATCATTGGAGTTCATTTTCCTCTTGCTCTATCAAGCATCAAGGCTCATATCTGTCTCTTGTTAAAAGACTTTCCTCAGCCAGAGGCCTGAGGAATAGTGTGGTGATACTTGCCAGCTTGCCAATGTCTGTGCCAGCCATACAGTTGGTTCAATAGAAGATATCATCCACAACAAAGCTCGCCTTTTGCATTCCTCAGCCAAAAATTTAGAGAAAGTAGTTTTGCTTTCTTCAAACATGAGCAGAAATTGTGACCCAATGAAATTTTGTATTGTAGGTTCCAGATTGGATCCTCTCCCCTATGTCAAATAAAAGAAGACACTTTGGTTTTTTTAAGGGTAATTCAAACTTTTAAATATGCATAGAAAATGTTAATGCTGTAGTCCCTGTCTGACATTGGACCCCTCCAGGGAAGAAGCTTGCCTAATCTGCACATCACAGAGCAGCACTCTCACAAAAGGACTCTGAGGTACCCAGGGGAATAAACTTCTACCCTCTACCTCCCCTGTGCAAAATGAGGTTTGTTTTCCACCTAGGAGAACTTCTACAATGTTTGAATTCTGCTCAGCCTGAAGAACAGTGTTTGTCACCGAAAGCTTGCAAAGAAAGTTGGGGGTTTTTTGCTACTATTTAGTTGGTCTGATAATAGATATCACCCCTGACCCAGAGCTTTGTTTATTTCTGTTTCTTAGATTGGGGTGGGCAATTATTTTGGGCGGGGGGCCGGTTACTGAGTTTTGGCAAGTCATCGAGGGCCGCATGACAGGCAGTCAGGGACAGATAAATATTAATTTTCTAAATTTTGTAGGGGACCCACGGGCCAGATAATGTGCTGCATTTTGCCCACCCCTGTCTTAGAACAACAAGACTATAACATATATCCCTGAAACTCTGTAGCCCTACTCTCAATTGCCTTAACACTTAGCTTTGTCACTTCTCCTTTATGGCTTGTATGGTGATAGTCACAGCGATTATACTGCAATGTCTAAGTATATATTGTGTATGTGCACATATACATACTGACCTGTATTTTGTAAGGGATTGAAATTAAATAGATAATAAAGGGAAACTACACCATTTGTAGCATTTCTTCATTTAAACATTCATTTCTCCGATTCCACCCGTAGCTGTGCAGGGTGCTTTGCTGAAAGAAGCAGCAGGTGATCGTTGGCTAACACATTTTATTTTGCTGCCTCCACTGCTTCTCACAGGAGGGATTGATATAAAGAGGCTGCATTTCCCCATAGCCAACCCTTGAAATATCCAGGGTTAAGTTAATGCAGAACCAGCCAACATTCATTTCACTTGTTTTTCCCTGTCTGACCACTAGACCCTGCCATTAACAAGGATTCCTAGGAACTAGAGATCTTCACAGAGATGGAAAAAAGCCAGTTGTGTAGGAAATGGCTTTCATAGGCCACCAGGATCTGCTTGAGAAGCTCAAGGCCTGAATTCTGTTTTGCTTCTGAAAGGTGAAAACGTTTCCCCAAAGGTGTGTGAGGACTCCAGGACTGGGCCCATGTTTATATGTTGCTGGTTGCACATCAGTATGGTTGGCTAAACCTTTCTTTTACCAGTTGCACTAATGGAACTCTATTGAATTTTCTGTGGTTGCGCTGAGAGGACAGCCCGGCCCACTGAATCAAATCCTTCCTGATGAAGGCACCTGCCACTCCCAGTATCTTCTGTGCGAGCTGCAGGGACTGAACGGCTCCGGTCTTCATGCACACAATCTGATCCTGAATCACTCTGAAGTCAACAGACAAACGCCTGTGGAATTCAGTGGGAGCAGGAATGGGCCTTTGTTTGCAGATCCCGTGGACAGCAGCTGTTTCATAGCCCACTCTGGGGCTCCTCCACCCTGTCCCCAATTCCTGTGGCACTCAACAGCTACCTGGGCTATAGGAGGATCCCTGCAACACTCTGATAAGCACAGCCTGGCTACTATGACTGTGCCCTGGGCCCTCAGGGTCCCTCAGTGCCAGGGCTGGCTGTTTTCTTAGGGCTGCTTTTATATCTTTAAAAACATACTAGCCTGTTATTTTGGAATTTTCCTAATGTAGCTGTTTAAATATTTACAGTGTGGTATAGTCAACATCTTGTCATTGTTTCCACTCTCAATATTACTTAATTTGAAAGTTATTTGATACTGTAAACAGTGCTGGTCTCCCCATTTGTCCCAATAATAACGTTTGAATACTTGCAAAAACACTTCTGAAGCTCTGACTTTGGTGTTCCCGGTTTCCCTAATTATGAGCTAGCTCTCTCCTACTGTGGCGATCCCCACAGTGCAGAGGAAGGCTCTGCTGGGAGACTTTCCTCCCGGTGTGATCTTCAAAGGGAGAGGTTATGAAGAATGAATCAAAATAACGGGGATCATTTACTTCAAAGAGGAGTCAAATGAGAAGGTGCAGGAGATGAGCATATGAAATAAAAAATGGGGGGGACAAATAAGCCAGGTGCTCTTGTTTACCTAGCCTCAGAATTCAAAAACCAGAGGGCATTCAAAGATCATGAAAGGCAACACATTTCAACTGACAGAAAAAGGGAGAGGCCCAGAGAGCTGTAAGGAGGATTTTTAAAAGCACTGGATACTTTTATTCAGAGGGTAAACTCTTCAGCAGAGAGAGACTGTCCTGCTGCTCTGACTGAGGCCCTCACTATTACCACAATGCAAATAATAACTATCCGTGGGTTACAAAGAAAACTGCGCTTATAATAAGGATTAAAAATAGAAATAGAGAACCAAAAGTTTCAAAGATATCTAAACCCTCATGGGCTGGGCCATAAGGCAACCTCTCCTTACAGACAAAAATAAGGTGCATGCAAGGTGTCCTAACTCACCGGCGATGCGCAGGGGGTGCACGCAGGCGCGCGTGCACCCCCCCAAGATTGGCCAGGCACCCCCTGGAAATGCTAGCTGCAAAATTGGAAGTGCCAGTGGAAATGCACTTCTGGTTTTGCCGCTGGCTGGGGACCCCCCACCCCCAGGGCAGTGATCTGTTGCCCCCACAGACTCGGGGGGCACCGGTCCCTCACGCTCAAACTTATTTTAGAGTCTCTCATATCCATGCTGTGAGGCCCTGCTCCTGGACATTGGCGGCAATGGCACTCGATGGACCGTCTGTCTTACTCAGGAGACCACTTGCTACGTGCCCTCTTGGAGAACACCGTCCAGTCTACTGCAGAGCATTTTCCTACATAAAATTAAAGGTTAGATGGAAACGCTTGTTGTGAGCTGTTTTCTGGAGAAACGATCCCGTTCTCCCTTCCACGCGGCAGGTTTCCAGAGCTGTTCCCCTCGACTCAAGCTTCGCTTCCCTGCGACCCTTTCGATTCCCTCCCTGGGCACGTCTGCCTAGGAGTAGAGACCGTTTTAGCCTCTCGGATTTGGCATCCCCCGCTTGGGGAGGACGGGGGAAAGGAGTCGCTTTCTCCACAGCGGTGCAGGACGAGCCTCAGGGGTACCCAGAAGTCCTCCATGGTTTTCTATCTGAATCAGGCCTCTAGCTGTCACGAGAGGGTGCAGCGACGCACCCCACCCCTGGGCATCAGGGG
>NW_017728918.1:2060467-2064133 GCF_001723895.1 Crocodylus porosus
CTGTCAAGGGATAGGGGAAAAGCCACAGTTTCCCATATTTTTCTCCTTTAAAGGAGAATCCATTTTTAAAGTTTGTTTGTGGCCTTTTCATGTAACCCACTTCTGTGTCACGACCCATGGGTTGAAAAACGCTGGCATAGATGGCTGGTGAAGCAAGCAATAAATGTAAGCTGCCCCCACGTGTGACATTTCTCCCACCATCAGGACTAGCCTTACTCTGGGAAGAGCCACCCAGCTATGGTCCTGCTTTGAGCATGGGCTGGACTAGATGTGACCTCTGGAGGTCCCTTCCCACCCTCATTGTCTATGAACCTGCAACCTTTGGTCTTCAGTTGTCCCAGCTTGAGGGGCTCTTCCTATCCAGCTTTCATCTGAAGGTGCCACAGGTCCCCCACTGGGCTTTTGATCTGTGCCTGTAGACCCTGAAGCACTTTGCTCAGGTTTTTTGCTTGGTAGAGGTCCAGGGCAATTGGGGAGCATCATCCTGTCAACAGGCAGCAGGACGGCCCCACTGCTTCAGCCATGGTCACTGGAAAACCAGTGTCAAGAAGCAGTCGTTTTGCATCATCCTCCATGTGCCAAGGTCCGGGACTGTGGTGCAGATGAGAAATGCAGTGTGAGCTGGAAGTTATTCTTCTTTCTTTCGGGACGGATGGGGAGTAAGAACCCTGCCATATAGCCAGATAAGAGTTTGATAGAAGCCAGCTTGAGAGTTGTTACACATTTTCAAGTACTAACTTGGTTGGCTCTTGTTAGAGTTGGGATAGCCATTTTTTAAGGCAGGATAATTATTTTACATGTGCGGCCAGTCAAAGTTATTGTGTCATTGACCAGTTAGTGGTGTGATAATTGCTCTGCACATGTGGCCAGCCTACATTTATTGCACAATTAACCAAATACATGTAACATGTAGCAAAGACCTTAGTGGAAGGATAGTCTTCTTTATTACCAGTTTCCCCTGCTGGTTTCATGGGTGTGTAAGAATGGGGGCTTCGGACTCATCTTCTCCCCAGGGCAAGGTGTCATGGGCCCAACTCTTCTATCTGTTGCCTGCAAAACACTGTAGGGTATAATCAGGTTCTGGGTTTGAGTTTGGCCTCGCGTATAATGGATGGTTATATTGGTAACATGGGCTGGCACTTGCAGTATCCTTGTAAATGTCTGTGAATTATTATATGTTTAATGACTGAAGTCTTTTCTATTTCCAAATGTAATGAAATGCAGTGAAATCAGGATTGCTTGGCTATCATTCAGTGAGGCTGTCTTATGTTTCCCTTTCTTATTATTCATTTAAACTTTGTTTTTCACTGTCTGCATTCAGTTTTAAAAGACCAAAGTGATCAATTGGTCCTGGTTCCACAAAGTGATGCATGGATCCTGCCTCCAGGTAGGATCTCACTGGCTAACAAAACACTCAGTGAGTGCACACATGTGCAGGGGAAACTGGTAATAAAGAGGACTATCCTTCCATTAAGGTCTTTGCTACATGTTACATGTATTTGGTTAATTGTGCAATAAATGTAGGCTGGCCACATGTGCAGAGCAATTATCACACCACTAACTGGTTAATGACACAATAACTTTAGACTGGCCACACATGTAAAATAATTATCCTGCCTTAAAAAATGGCTATCCCAACTCTAACAAGAGCCAACCAAGTTAGTGCTTGAAAATGTGTAACAACTCTCAACACTCAGTGTTTTGTTAGGCTCAGGTGGTTAATAGTACATTTGTTGCTGTGGTATTTGAATATCTTCTTCAAGTTCAGCAATGCAAATAGCATCTGTCATGCGATATTGGTATATGTGGCTTCTCCAATTTCTTTCCTGGTAGCAGGAAGGGAGGGGAAGTGCAAATCCCTTTTATTCATCCCATAACTGTCACTTGTTTGATTTTGCTTTTGAAAGATACCTTGGTCTCTGAGATGTGAGTTGGGTGGCCTCTGTGGTACTAGGGGTTTTTCTTTTTTCTTATTAATATTGCAAAAGAGGGCACAGCCTTAGCTCTTGAAGGTGCTATATAGATTATATTGGTGTTTAGGCTCTAGCAGTCTATTCCCAGTTTCAGCTGTGGTTTAATTCTCTTCTCTCTGCTTACGTAAAATTTTAACTAGAGTCAGGAAATTTTACCTTACTAAGGACTGGGATGTTGATGCCGTATAGAAATGTAAAGAAAAGGTTTTCAGCATTGATTTAAGTCTGCTGAGGTCAGTGTGAATTGCAGAATTAGGCCAGCAATGAGCACTTTGGAGTAATCTCACCTATTTGTTCTGATTCTGTTTCCACTGAAGTCAGTGGAAAAAAACTGCCTATGGCTACAGCAGGCAGAGAAATAAGCTCTTTTCTTTTTGTCCATTCCTTGTAAAAGAAAGATTGAAACTTATGTTTTGCCTTATTTTTTATTTTCTATGGATGTACTGTTCCCAGAAGGTTTGCATCTAGTTAGGATTATTTAGTCATTTGCCTTTTTTGTTTATAGTTAAAAGCTTTTTCATTGGTAGCATTTTTTTTGTTATTTTATTTTTAGTAATGTACTTTGTTATGGCTGGCAGGACTAGTCCAAAGAAAAGAGGAAAACTCCCTAGCAATTGCAAGAGATCCCTCCCTGCATCTTGAGGATGTTCCTGAATTATCTTTCAGAAACCATGAGACAGAAAATCTGCTTGTAAGGATATTAACTTCCTGAATTTTTAAAGGTACTTTTTAGTATGACTAGCTATATTATAAACCATAAAGCAGGATAGATGAACATCCCTGAGTTACTCTATAAAAGGTGCATAACTCCTAGTCGGTGGGCCAGATGCAGCTCCTGGTGCCATGGGGCTTTTCCGTACTTTAAGCAGATGGGATGCAAACTGGTTTAACATAGTTCAGCTCAGCATGGAGCAGAGCATCAGGCTGAACATACAGGGACGCAGTAGCAAGAAAACTCAGTGTATAGGACAGTGGGTTTTCAACATTTTAAAATTAAAGGCACCCCTTGTTAGGCTCAAAGCGTGCCTCACAGAAAATGCTACCTCTTAGCTTTCACTTAATTTGTGACTATGGAAAAATGATAGATAGGCCAATTCTTTTGTTGCAAAGAACTCAGGGAGACCACAGTAAGTCAGAATATTTTAGACAACATGGATTCTTATTTGAAATCTCTGAATTTCAAATAAGAATCCATGACAATGGATTCTCGCCAGCTCCTTGAATACCCTGACAATCTATACCCCAGGGTACTTAAGGAGCTGGCAAGCCCAGCCCCTGGCACGGATCTTTGTAAACTCCTGGCACTCTGGTGTAGTGCCCGAAGACTGGAAGAAGGCCAATGTGGTGCCGATCTTCAAGAAAGGGAGGAAAGTGGATCCGGCTGACTATAGGCCCATCAGCCTGACTTCTATCCTGGGGAAGATCTTAGAAAAGTTTATTAAAGAGCCCATCCTTAATGGACTGGCTGACACCAACATCCTAAGGGATAGCCAGCAAGGGTTTGTTGCGGATAGGTCTTGCTTGACCAATCTCATTTCCTTCTATGACCAGGTGACCTATCACCTGGACAGGGGAGAAGAGATTGATGTCGTATATCTTGACTTCAAAAAAGCCTTTGATCTGGTATCCCATGATTGCCTTTTGGCAAAACTGGCCAGTTGTGACCTTGGGTCCACCATGATCCGCTGGCTGG